>NC_038242.2:13651720-13722034 GCF_000004515.6 Glycine max | reverse complement strand
CGGAAGCTCCTGACGATTCGAATGGATTAAAATTTGACTCGTCTAGTATTTCTGATTTTCATCACTGTGTGACGCATGAATGAACACATTGTACATAGATGCCAATCATACACACCCACCGTCATTTTTATTGTTGAGTATGCTTAGGGTTCTTCTTCCACAAGAAATATGCAGATCTTATAATAATTACACCAGCTCGAACGTACATTCATTTTCCTTCATAAACACCCCACCATCATTCAATTCTTATTCATGTGAGTGTGTGCGTATATATAACAATTGTCTTCTCTAGTTCTGAAATATGAAGATCTTATAATTAATTACTACACTCCAACCTACGATTCAATTTCCCGCCCTTTGATATCTTAACAAGCATTTGTATTTAATGTAAATGAAGAAAAGCTGGATATGTTTATACTATCTCTATATATATGGATCTTATAATAACACCAAGAAAAAAAATCTCTTTGGATCTTATTTGTTTATATGGAGAACACGCTAGCCATTTCTATATATGTCAATCAAGCACGAGCATGCAGAGAGACAAAATAAGATGGCATATTTAGTTTATATATATATATATATATATATATATATATATATATATATATATATATATCATAGTTGGCAATGGCATATTTAGTTTAAATTAAGTTTAAACATATTTTAAATGCCTCAATTTTATAGCAATTGATGGACCATATTGTAGTGGCTTTCGATAGTCGAAATACAAAGTAAAAGACAAATACGACCATACACTAATTTAGACCAATGTCCCACAAGAAAACAGGGTCTAGTGACCGTTGAATTGGATATTGTAATTGCTAGTGGTTGTTGGTGGGTACAACTACATCCATAACATAACCAAAATAGAATAGAATTCGCCGCCACTCACGTTACCGGAGAAAGAGAAAATAGTGGCTAACCAAATCTTGCAATGCCGACGAATCCACCACGCGTGATTAATTTCGACGTGGGTTAGGAATTCGTTATACTAATTTTGTGTACATTTAATTCGGAAGAGACTATATAATATATACTTGTCGGTGCCAGCTTCACGAAATTGGACTAGTGTACCTTAATATATACACCAGCTGTGTGTGTACGTAGGGCTCATATTTAAGTCCTGTTTGATTTCTTTTTTTTATTTTTTATGTTTTTTTTTTACAAATTTTAGCATAATTTTCGAACACAAATAAAAAAAACATATACAATGTGGTTTTGTTTAATTTGTCATTTCCTATTACCGACGATTGTTAAGCACAATCATTAATTGAAACTTTGAATTCCTGTACATTACAAATAAACAACGATTGATTTGTGTGATCATGTGTTACGGCGATCTTTGGCAGCTTCTTTATGCGTTGTTGTGTTTTTCTGTTGGGTACATTAACAATTTGATCAACTAAATCTTAGTTTCTGTCTTTACTTCAAAACTTCCATAGACGTCTCTAATTACTCAAAATATGATGGATTGCGACAGTTTCGTATTAGGGCCCATGCGCCAAAAATGAATTTCTTAACCATCACTCTTAGCATGATGAGATAAACTATTCCACTTAAATTCGTTTTTGAGAGATCAAATTAATTTTACTTTCTTTCAACCTTATCCTCTCGTCCATTATCGCCAAGCATTATAATCATATCACTTTGGACAACACAATATCTTTTACCGAGTGGTTAGTGGTTATTTTTTATTCATATATCCTTCAATATTATGACAGCTAGAATATATTTCCAATTCACCAGCGAAGAATTAATATGAAAGAATTAGCTTCGTTGCTATCCGTGTCAATGCATGCGTGTCCTCTTACGCATGTTGACGTCTCTATATGCATGAAATATCCCTTTCCACTAATTAGACATGCAACTACAAGGTTATTTCTGTCATCTATTCATGAAAAAAAGATTGATATATTAATTCGTCATAAAAAACATTGTAGAATTTCCAACACAAGCTATATGCAACTTAATTTCACATGCATAATTTTACATTGGTTATACTTCCCCTGCAATTATATGTAAAAGAAAACTCTTAAATATTCTTGTAGTACTAAGATTTCTTATATATATCATCTTAGTTACGTGAATAATCTCATTAATTAATGTTCCTTACAATTTAGAGACACAGTTGGGTGCAACAGATGATTTGTTTCTTGTGTATATGGGGCTTTGGTTCTTCCTTATGACAAAGAACATAAATTGTAACTTGTAATTTGATTTTGATTTTGATTTTGGCTCACAGCTGGCTGAAGTGATTGACAGTTTTCCTGCACTTTCATTTCAGAAAATGTGTACCGTGAGTCATGTCCCACGATCTTATGGAATTGATAGCAAGAATATGAATACAACTAACATGCATCCAAGCTAAGGTTTTTTTCTTTATTTTCTTTCAAGAAATGATGGTGAGATAATATTGACATGCACACGCTACCACATATAAAACAATGTCTAGTATGTGTGGATTGAACTAAATTCCATCTGAGATGATGATAAGGTTAGGGCCAGTGGTATTGCATTAGCAATAAAACGTCTGCCTCATATTTTCACTCTGCTGCATGTCTTAGTATTCTCTGAGGAATTGCAATTGCATGTCTATTTCATATTGAATACAAATTATCATTGAACAAGAGTGGATCAATTAATCGAGAATTATTTTAGTTCAATTAAATATTTTGAATTTGAGACATATGAATATATATACCTGTATTAAGAACTCGAATAAAGATTTTTATTGTTTATGATATTATCACGAAGATTATATCGAGTGAAAAATACATGTGTTTTGTATTAAGAAAATATTATGTATAACCATATCAATTTGATAAAGCCCGAAAATGACTCAAAAAAATTAGGCAATCTCTACGAGAGCCATATATGTGCATGAAAACGCGGGAGCGAGGCAATAACAAAGACTAACCGAGAACTGTACGTTTGTAAATACGTTTGAGCTTAGGGTATCTATGTGATTATGATCTTATGCAAACTTCCATGCCCAATTTGGACCACAACAACATGATGGCAACTTGGACGTATAGCCTATAAGCCCTATTAAGATATTCCATTCTGAGATAGCAATTAATACACCACTGGTTTAAAGTTCAAACATATAAGATCAATATACAGCTATATTTTCACAACAATTGGCTTCTTCAGAAGAGAACAAAAGCAGTACGTACGCTTCTTTTACGAAATCTGCTACCCAAAGTGCGTCCAAAAATCATAGCCCACTTGAAAAAGAAGCTAACAAAGAGACATGAGAAGATATATATATATATATATATATATATATATATATATATATATATATATATATATATATATATATATATATATATATATCCTTTATAAGTATATTACAAGTAAAAATTCGGCCCTCCCTACACACATATGGGTATTATTATTTTTAAAGATTATAAATGTGACCATTTGTTGCGAAAAATTAACCATGCACAAACATAGAGAATTGTTGATGGGAATACTTAAAGCAACTACTTTGTCATTGCTCTCTTGGATGAATTTGATGATTTTTCAACTCGCTGGCTCTTTCGTTTGATAGTGGAGGTATAACTTTTTCTAAAAGTGGAATTAATTTCTATTCACGTTTTCAAGATCCATAGAAGTTGGCGTTTCTTATTTTAAGAGTTAAATTTTAATTTTTAAAATATTACAATTATCTATGCAAATTAACTATCCATAAAAGAATAGAATTATATATATATATATATATATATATATATATATATATATATGTGTGTGTGTGTGTGTGTGGCCATAATAATCGCTAACTTTAAACAACTTAATAATTTTCCTCCTTTATTTAATATATAATAGTATATAATTATTGAATGACTAGCGAGCTACTTACATGTCATGCTATAAGACTTGAATTGAAAAAGATTAACAAAAAGCAGTCTGACCAATCTAATCAAGAATCGGTCACAAGATCAGTTTGGTTAACTTTTAAATTGATTTTTGTAAAGAACTGATACAGAGATGAATAGTGTGTTTAGATTGGCAGAATCCAAAAATCACGGAGATATCGTGAATAATTAAAAGCAACTCTGTGTTGCCTTGCCATTATAAATTTTAAATTTTAAATTAACAATTTAACATGAAAATTTTAAATTAATTTTGACAAAAAAATAAAATGAAATCAAACATCTTACAAACAGATATAAAAAGAAGTAAATTAATACATAACTAGATATTAACCAGGTCAAAGTGATTCCCTGGAAGAAAATTTTGTTTTAGTTTAATATTATGATAATAGACATTTATATAATTTTATTATTTAGTTTTTAATTATAGTTATTATAGATATTATTGTGTGTATTTTCGAATTTAAATGTTGTTGGTATCATTTTTTTATAGTTATATTTTCACAATTTTTAACATTTATCATAAAAAGTATTTATATTTATTTGAAATTCTTAATTTTATCCTTTATATAATCATGTTTTATTGATTTTTTGGTTGTAACAAAAAATTGTCGATTTTTCGGTTAATTTTTTATCTTCATTTTTCATTTACTTTCGAAAAAGGAAATGAAAAAGTTTTGCTCATGGGCTCTCAGAAGGAAACAATTATTCAATGTAATAATGGGAGTATGGGACCATAGAAAGCCCAGAATCTTCAGTGGATTAAGTCCAGTATATATTCTCATTTTCGTTCTTTCCTATATATCATTGTCCAATGGCCAATGCTGTCTAAAGTCTGGACAGCATGTTTATGCAATTATTCTTTTGTTAGACTTTGTATGTTTATAAGTTTAGCAAGTTATATGGCTAGAACAAGAGCAAAGGATAGCAATGGAAAAGGACTCTTGGTGGATATTTGAACGGGTCCTGAATTTATCAGTATTTTGGTCAACAATTTGTTGGTGTTATCTTGGTCATTATAATCAGAAATTTTAAATTGCTATTACAAGCCCACATTTTAAATTGCATTAGAATATTTAATTTGCAATTTTTAAAATAAATTAAATTATCTCCAGTTTTATAGTAAAAACCAGTTTCGTATATAATATTTGTATTTTTTTTTTTATTTACTCTATACTAAACTGGAGTTTAATAGTCATGTATTACCATTGTAAATATTTTTATATTGTAAATTAATAAAAAAAATATCTTTGAGATGACTTATAAAATAGTTTTAATAAAAGTTGATAAAATTATTATATATTATAATTCATAATAAAATGATAGTGTAAATTTATATTTTTAGTGCATTTAAAATTGTTGTTTGGATGCCAATAAGAAGAGCTCAAAGCTCTACCATTAAGATTGAGCAACAACCTAAATTATAACCATATGTTAGGATCATAGGCACCATTTTGATCTCAATTCCCTCCACCACAACCTTCGCAGTTTAAACTCGTCCAACGTTTCACCATTCTAAAGCATTCTAATATTGGACAATGAGATATAAAGCCCAAAGAGATCAACAAAATTTTTGGGACAACCTGCATCAATAAGGGTATTCCAGACGAACTCTCACGTACTTGAGACGATCATACGCTTTTTCCAGTCCACTTTGTTCACCATCCACCAAGTTTTATCCTTTTTACTTCTGGTGAAATGAAAGACTTCCTACGTTATAATATTATTGTCACCACTATTGTGTTAGGAATGAAACTACATTCACAAGGACTTACCAATTGCTCCATAGCAACAAGTCTTAGTCTTTATGTAAAAAAAATTGTAATGACTTTGTAAGACACAATCCAAATGTTTATGGGCCCAAAATCAAAGTTTAGATGCATCCTCAACTTCATGAATCAAAATAATATCATTAAGTTCTTCAAGACATACGAGTTGGCTAAGAAAGAATTATATTGGAAAACAAAACAATAGTCATCTCTTCATAAAATAAAAGAAAAGATAAATGATCATTTTTATTTATAAATGTGTAAAACATTGATAAATTCATTCACAAAAGATGAAAATTCAAATTTTAGTCTCCGAAAGTGAATAAAGTGTGACAAATTTATTCATCCGTTAACTTTCATCTGTTATCATTAATGAAAGATCCTACGTGACATAGACACTTAAACACACGAAAATATCACAAAAATGATTGTCAACATGACTATGAAATAAATTAGACAAAAAATGTCAGTAAGTTATCATTGGACCAAAATATCAATGATTTTTTATTGGACCAAAATATCAGTGATTTTTTTACCAAAATGTTAGGATGTTTTCATTTGACCAAAATGTTAGTAAATTACTATTGGACTAAAATGTTAGTAATTTTCCATTAGACCAAAACGTTAGTAATTTTTTTTTTACCAAAATGTCAATACATTTTTATTGGACTAATTTGTCAGATGTCAAATTTCGTTTCATTTAAGGGTGAAATATAGTTTAATCTTCATCTTCCTCCCTTTTTTATTGATACAAGCATAAGTTAGAACAAACATAATAAGAAAAGTAATATTGATTAATAAATATAATTATTTTAGCAAACATTGTAACTCAAATGCAACCACAACAACACCAGTAACATATTTTTTAAAATTTGATTAATTATTTTTATTGTTGCTAACGAGTTATTTATGTTAGATGTTGCATATTTGTAGGATGAGATTAACTGCTCTCAATATACTCCATAAGTTGAACAACTTCCAGCTAATTTTAAAAGTATTCCAACTTTTAATGCTAGAAGTGTTGTAGCTCTAACTCCAACTACCACTCAAAGTGCTTCAACTCCTATGTTTTGAGTGACTTTTACATGTAATCGAGTAGTTATTATTAAATTATGTCATGCATAACTAGTTATTATTTATAATTGTTGTAGGAAACAAGCTTCATACCTCTATCATTGTCAACTGTGTTTAGACCACCTCCAGTTATTATTAAATTATGTTATGCATAACTAGTCACTATTTATAATTGTTGTAGGAAACAAGGTTCATACCTTCATCATTGTCAACTGTGTTTAGACCACCTCCAGTTAGGCCTTCAACACCAATTCAAATTATATTCCCAGATGTACCATCTCATAAGATGAACCAACCGAATTACATGAGCTTCATACCCACACTAGGAATGTCCCGCCGCCAAGATATGAAGAAATGAAATATGAGATATGCCTGTATTTTGATTATAGTAGATTCTAACTAATTATTATAATTTGGATAAATTTATAATGATTAATACACTCTTACAATGTTTATTTTTGCACATTGATAGAATGTTTATTTTTGAAAATTGCTATTGTGTCAATATTAGGTAGTGACAAAAATCAAGTTGGGTTTCATTTTTTGTACAGATTAACTTAATGATTATGCATTTTTGTTTGAATCTCATATTTTGGATGAAGTGCTGTCACATTAGAAATTTTATATCAACAGACAAATTATGTTTATTAATCATTATTATGCTTATTATTATCTTTGTTCTAACTTATTATGCTTGCAACGATAAAAATGGGAGAAAGACAAAGAATAAATTATATTTTATCTTTAAATGAAACGAAATTTGGGGTACCACAAATTAATCCAATAGAAAAGTACTGACATTTTAGTCCAAAAAAAATTACCGATATTTTGGTCTAATGGAAAATTATTGACATTTTGATCCAATGATAACTTATTGACATTTTGGCCAAATGGGAACGAACTAATATTTTAGTTGAATAGTAACCTACTGACATTTTGATCCAATGAAAAATTATTGACATTTTGGTCCAATCGTAACTTAGTGGCATCTTGGTCTAATCTATTCAGTGGCCATGTTGGTAATTATTTTTGTGATATTTTCGTTCCTTTGTGCCACGTAGGCTCCTTCATTAATGGTGATAGACGAAAGTTAATAGATGAATATATTTGTCGCACTTTTTTCATTTTCGAGGACTAAAATTTGAATTTTTATTTTTCTGGGATAAATTTGTCAACACTTTATATATTCAAGGACAAAAATAACTATTTATTTTAAAAGAAAAATACAAAAATCATCTTCCATGTGTTCGATAAAAATGTACTTGAAACCTGTTTGAGTTAGGAACTTTTAAACTCTTCTTACTCTTTACTTAATTTAACATATAACTTTTAAACTCTTCTTACTCTTTACTTAATTTAACATAGATACTACACCATCTACGTAAAAATTTTGAAATTTAGGGGGAAAAAAACTCAAAAAAGAAAAACATGAAAAACTAAAATTATATTTTAGGGGAAAAATATGAAAAATAGATTCTACTTAAACCCTAAACCCTATGGCCTATGGGATAGGCTGTGTTCAGATTTCAACTACAATGCAAACAGTGTAGCTTGTAAACATTTCTCTGCGCGCGCGTATGTTTCATCTCTGTTCATTCCCATGACGCTCGCTAGCTTAAAGTTCGCGCGCAAACCCACTCTTCATCTTCGTTCCACTCCCTTCCAATGTGTCCCCAAGGTTGTGCCGAGATCTCTCGCGGTGGCTAAGGCAGAGGCCCCGACAAACGAACTAAGCAGTGTCTCAATTCGTGAAGAAGGCAAGGGAAGACTCATCTCAGTTGGTGTTAAGCTTAGGGTTTTACATTTTTTTTTTGGAAATTTTGAATTGGACTTTTGCATTGTGTAATTCTGAAATGGACCGTGTTGTTAAATTAAGAAAACGAGAAGGCCCCGACATGGAAGAGGCTGAATTACGCAGAGATTGGGGTTCACAATTCAATGATTGGAAGCACTACGAAAAAGGTTCTTAACGGGCTAAAGAAAAAGGGTAAATACACGTCTGTCACTTTCTTAAGCTGGGTTTTTGCATATGGAAGATGAAAGGAGATGCATTTCAATGATATTTTTGTTAGTTATAAAGTGACATTGTTGATTGCTGGGGTTTAGATTTATATGGCGATTACACCTCTGCTTTGTAGAAAAGTGACAGAAGCTAATGCAAATGAAAGACAAAACCAGCACAGCTAAAAATTGGGAGGAGTTTTACTCACTTTATTCATCAACCATTAGCCTTTAAATAGGCATACATTAGACACAAACCAGAAAATTAAAATAGGAATAGGATACTAGAAAAATCGAGCCACATACAATCTGAAGTCTGAACTTCATGCTAAAGAGTTGGTGAAACATAATGTGATTAATGTCTAGTGGCTGTGATTTTACAGCGAACCATAAATGAATTCGCTTGTCCAAAAAGTAGTTATACTGCACAGTGTGTATAATGATTCAGTGTAATTATACTGCAACTAATGATTCAGTGTAATTATACTGCAACTAATGATTCAGTGTAACCTTTTGCATTTTGATTATATTCAGGCTAGAAGACTTTTAAATTTCCCACTTAGGGATTGCAGCATCAACCAAATAAAAGAATTGGCCTGTAACTGTACTTCCTGAACATCTCCTCAGACCTTGCATAATCTGTGATGCCTTTGGATGTTAAAAAATAATTGCGAGTCTGTGACTATGCAGTACCTTTATTTTTATTCTCATCCACACAAGCCAATTTTTAACCAGTTATGGTCCTGGACAAATTGATCTTTTACTGTGGTATATGTCTTGCTTTTGTAAGTTCATAGCTTAAGCATAAGTTCTAAGACTTCTAGATTTATATGAGCAATACTAAGTGATCTTCAAGTATGTTGTTTTTGTAGATGCTTGCTTTGATTGTGTTTAGATGAGTGTGATTGTATTTGATTTGGTATGGATTATGTATGTATTGCTATGCTATCATGTCTTGATATATTTATTTTATTTTTATTGTCAATGCCAATTATGTTTCTCCATTTTTGCTTGATTTTTATATTCTGAGTGTCCTGCTTTTTAAATGTCTGTAATTTGTTTTTCTTCTCCTTGTAGGATAGGATGTATACCTTGTAGGAGGTTGTGTGTGGGATCTTATTCTAAAGCAAACACCAAAGGACTTTGATGTTATAACTTCAGCTGAGCTTAAAGAGATTACTTCTATTTTATTTTGTTTTTAAAAGTTTATGAATTATATTTATGAAATGACAGTTTACTGGACAGTGCTATAGATCAAACTATTTTGTTCATTAAATAGCACTTAAAAGGGCAACACATGTGTTTACTTTGGCATTTGGCTTTGCATAAATAGTTAATCTATCCAATCTCACTTGAAAACTTAAACTTCTATTTTGGGCTCAATGTCTTTGGATCTTAAAATTACATGATGAATATTAATTCAATTTGCAGGTGACGAGAACATTTTCATTGTGTGAGATAGTTGGTAAACGTTTTCCGGTATGCCATGTTCACATCGATGATACCATTGTTGAGGTTGGATATTCCTGTTAACTTTGAAGCATTTTAGCTTTGGTCTGAATTTTCTGTGCTGAAATGCTTGCTTGAATTTGTCTGTATTAAGTGCTGAATTTCTTTAATTGCTTTTTATTTATTTATTTATATTGATAATCTTATCTCCATTCTGATTAGGTTTCAAGTTTTGATACTACTAAATGCAAGGCGGGTATGGAATTCTCTCATCATATTGAAGCACCTAATGGCTGTGATAAGAAGGATCAACTTCGTTGGATGAATTGTTTAAACCGAGACTTTACAATTAATGGGTTGCACACCAGTCCCTGCAACTTAAAAGATTGAAAAAATCTTTCTCTCTTGCTCTCTTTGAAGGAAGAAGGAGGGGGAGGGCGTCTGCAATTGTCTTCTCTATAACCACTCTGCTTTTTTTAAATTCACATATACTTCAGTTTGTACGACTCTTGTGCTGTTAACGAACTTCATGCTCTTGCAGGTTGATGCTTGATCCATATGCAAGAATTGTCTATGATTATTTTGGAGGAATAGAAGATATTAGAAAAGCTAAAATGTGCATGTATCTCATATCATCTGTGGTTTCTTATATTACTTTTGCTAAGCAGCAGTTTGAGACTTTGTAACAATTTTCTGTGTGAATAGGTGCGAACAGTAATCCCTACTGAAACTTCATTTCAGGAAGATTGTGGTGAGTTTCCATGATCAATTGCTTCATACTGCTTTTCTGAATATTGTGCATTTTAAAGTCTGACATTTTTTTTCTGCAGCTGGTATTCTTCGTGCAATTAGAATTGCTGCTCGCTTAGGATTTAGTATTTCAAAGGAAACAACTCATTTTATTAACAATCTGTCTTCTTCAGTATTAAGCCTTGATAAGGTATTTGTTAGAATATATAAAAAAATTCCAATAATATCTTGATTATTTCTTTAATCAATTTTGAGTATCATATTTTATCTCCTAGTATTGGTTTTAGTTAGGATTATGATATGATATATTAATATAAATAAGGGTTAGTGATTTATGTACTGTAGCACATTATAACATATAACATCATAATACACAGGAATATTATTCAAAGTCTCTATTCTCTCAATTTCCCCCTTCAACGCCTAAAATCCTATAATTTAAATGTTATTAGAGCGAAACCATTCTCTGTGACCTATCACAATCAGTACTCTGCTTCTGAGCTCCTTAAAAAATCTGAAACTTTATTTTGTTACCATGTTTTTTTTCCTTATGGCAATCTATGCAAAAAGACAGTATGAAATGGAGCAAGGCTATGGAAAGATAGACTGAAGCATAGCCAATTTGTGGAAAGATAGGATAAAGTGGAGTCATTGGGCTAAAATGGAGCTAATCTGCCGAAAGATAGGCTCAAACAGACCTATTTGTGGAAAGACATGTTGAAATGTGATAGAATATATGATAAGATATTCTATCAGTATTGTTAGCCTAACTAATCAGTTTGTATTTGATAGAATATATTATCAAAATATATGATAAGATATTCTATCGGTATTCTTAACCTAGCTAATCAGGTTAAGTTGGTTTAACACTAAAAAAAAAAGATGACAAAAATCTGGTTAAGTTGGTTTGGGCATGTACAAAGAAGACCACAAGAGGTGTCAATTAGTGTTGATGGATTGACAAGCGTCGAATCCACAAGGATTTTGTTTGTACTTACCTAGATGAATATTTTATTAATAAAAGAAGTTAAAGAAAATTGACTTAACAAGATTATGAGAAAAACAATAATTTAAATTTGCAGAAAATTAAATCAAACAAGAGGAGAAATTAAATAAGAATTTAAATTAATTAAAGACAAAAAAGATGAGAAAATCCAATATTATTGTAGAAGAAAATTCAGAAGATGAAAATGTTGGAAACTTAGTCTACCAGAGCTACTCTTTGATGCAATGTTAATGATTTTTCTCTATTTATAATTATTCCAATTTACACTTGCATCTACTAGTATACTCCAACTTTGGTCCTCCGCATGAAAAAGTCCAATTTATCTATTTTCTCTCTCAAATCCCTTTGTAGAACTAAAATAATAAATTGCATTAAGAATAAAGATGTATAACAGGCTAAATAAATATCAATCTAGTGATGACTTTATTTAGATACACTTTTTCAGTTCTCTTGGAAAATAACGTTTCTCAACGCTATCCCTAAAACTTATCATGCAAATGAGTGATCAAGTCACAAACAATAATATTAAGCACATGAAAAGATAATGCAAATGTAATATTTATAAATAGATAGAAAAAGAAATTACATAAAGAGTAGTTGACTGTCAAGTTCCCAACAAAGGAGGTTTAGTCTCTCATTGTCACTAGTAGAGTGAAAAGATAAGAAAAGAAATAGAGGGAAAGAATGACTTTCAATGCTTGTTCCTCCTTCTTCTAACCTTTGTCTTCTATAAGGAATTGTATTCTCTTGGAATTTTTGTGTGTGTCTTTTTCTTTTTCTCTCTTCTTTTATAGGTGCAGATTAGCAGACTTCTTAATTAGTCTACTTTTCTTAATTAGTCTTGTTTTTCATAATTAGTCTAGCTAGATTCTCTTCTTAAAAGATAAAACACTAACCCTTATGTATACTAGTACTAGCTAGATTCTCTTAATTCTTAGTTTCTTAAAGAAATAAAGAAATCAATAAACATGATAAAATAGTGAAACCACCCTCCACAAGATCATCCAAGATACTTTAAGATATTCTAAAATACAATACTAATATTGTGAGATATTTCATGGATATTCTAATTTCTAACTATATGTATACCAATTTCTTGGCTAATTTGTTTTCCTTCTTTAATTGTTTCAGGGTAGGCTCTTGATGGAAATGAATTATATGCTAGCATATGGTTCCGGGGAAGCTTCTTTGAGGCTATTATGGAAATCCGGTCTTCTAGATATACTTCTCCCCTTTCAGGTAGATATTGATTTTGCATTTAATTTCTGAATCCCAATCATGGAATGCAAGTTTAATTTAGGTTCAATATTACAGGCTGCTTATTTGCTCAACATGGATTTCAAAGACAGGATAGAAGAACCAATATGCTTCTGGTAACCCCAACCTCTTTGTGGAGTTTAGACTTATGACGTTTGCAGGATATAGATTAACTTGCCAACATTAATCTACGTGGAATAGCATACTAGAGATCAAGCTTCCTAAGCTTTTTTTTTTATTGGAAAATGGTAGTTTTGTTAGAAATGTTAGTTGGGGAGATTCGAACCCGCGACCTCTCACCCTCCCTTCTCCAACCACTGGGTCAACCTTATATCTTCATCAAGCTTTCTAAGCTAACTTAGTAACTTGTTTGTTATCCTGTCTATCAAGTTGTGCATTAAAACATGTACGTGTTAGGAAATTAATTCAAGCCCTCTCCCAATTTCACATAATCCTCGCATATGCTATATAAACTAGACTTTGCTATATGATAAGTTCCTTGGTTACTGGGGACATGGATTTTTTTTCGGGGGGTGGGGTGGGGAGGGGGTATTTAACTCAGTTTGAATACCTTGACTAAGAATTAGATAAATTAGGAATTCATTCTTATTTTAATTATTTTAGGGTTTTCAACATTAAAGTCTACCAAATCCTTCTTTTATATCAGAATGGACTGCATAATGTGTGTACCTTATTGTCCGACTTATCCATTAAAGCTTTTCATACTAGTCTTATAATATAAACATATGACCAAAGTCTAAGAATTTCCAAGTAGTGAATCGGGAGCAGGAGTAATAAGAATATTTGTTTCTTGGGTATGATCTTAAAATGCATAAGATAATAGCACCGCATTGACATTTTACTTGTTATTTCATTGCAGTCTTTGTTCTCCAATTTGGATAATCTTTTGACACCTAATCGACCTTCCTTGTTGGATCTTTTGTAATTTCATTGCAGTCTTTGTTCTCCAAGTTGGATAAACTTTTGGCACCTAATCGACCATGCCAGAATAGCTTATGGTAAGAGTTATGCAACAACAATGCCTTTATCTCCCTTGTTTTACTTTGTTAGCCATATCCATGTGATAAACATAACTGTAATGCTTTGTGAAAAAAAAATGCATTAGAATACTTTTGTAATTAGCACAAGAACTGCAGTTAAGCCTTCTTTGAGGATCATGCTATACACTGACATGTTTGAAGACATGAATTAAGTTTGTTGGTCTTTTTTCTCTTCCTGTTTCAGAGTGAATGTCTCACAAAGAACCTCTATTTCCCGATTCATTTATCATCAATTGAATCCCATGGTTTACTTTAATTTTCTTCTTTTATGAAGTAGTTTATATAACAATCCATTTGGGCTTTAAATATGTTTGAGATCAGCTGTTTTTGTTTTTAGTATCTGTAACTTTTTTTTTATGCCTGCAATATTTGTTGTCTCCTGTTTTTCTCCTTGCCATTTACTTTCTGTTAGCAATATGTTTTACATCCCTGCAAATATAGTAGTTTTAATTTTATATCCTTGTAAGGTACTGTGATTTTTGTTTTTAGTCATTGTAAATATAGCGTGTTTTGTTTTTGGTCCATGCCATTATGTCCCTGCAAAATACAATGGTCTATGGACAATTCATGACCTCCAAGTCTCAGGCAGCAACCTTATCGTTGCACCAAGTCTCACACTCTTTCAGTGCCTGTCACTGGTCTATGGACAATTCATTTTTCTTTTTGGGATCTAGAACTAAAACCTGAGAATGGGTCAGGGGGAATGGGAATAAAGGTTCTTCCCTCTAAAAAGGGGAGAGGGGAAGGGGGGCCTCGTTATCAGTTCTAAATAAGATAGAATTGAAGACCTCATAATCGTGCCAAAGACGCGGTCTATGACTATTTAAAGAAAATGCCATGCTCAGTGTTTTTGCTAATCTTGTCTTAGGTGAAACTATAATCTAAATTCAGAATTGCCTTAGGTGAAATCAAGTGCCCCACACCAGTGTGTCTGGGAAACATCTATATCATTTCTGATTTTTTTTAATTTTCTTTTTAACAAAGTTTTGGTTCATAAAAAACAAAAATATCATACTTTTGGAGCTCTTGTATATTTAATTTAATCATTTAGTAATTTTCACACTTTGAGTATGATTGAAGTTTTCTTTTCTTAATTTTCTTTGATGGTTAAAATTATTTATAAACATTGTTTTTATTTCTACCCATTCTTCTGAGATTGGGTGGACAAAGCTAAGTACATCGGGAATCTATGTTTTCAGGGTTGGTATCCTAGCATTACATAAAGCATTGAGTGATCGACTAAGGGACCCTTTGGCAGTTGCTGCGTTTAGCCTTGCAGTCCATAATGGTGGAAATTTGTTGGAAGCGATAAACATAACAGGGATGATCAACAAACCACATGATGCCAGATTTCCTGAATTATTAGATCCTTCAGGTCTGGATGCTGAGGCATTGGAAGCTGAGATTCTGGATCTTGCTGAGTCTGTTAGAGGGACAATATTGCAGATGACAAATGAGCATTTTGTGTCTCAGGCTATGGCTGACTATCCTCAATCCCCTCGTTCGAATCTGGTGAGCATCTTTTTCCTTGATTTTTTTGCTCGAGGAAAATGTTGTCCATTTACTCCGGTAGATGGATTACACTAGATATTTCAAAATCCCATTAAAAACAAAACTTGCAATTTTCCCCACCAATAGCACACATATTCAAGTGCAAAACATGCAGAGAGAGAGAGAGAGAGAATGTTTGCAGCAGTCGGGTTTCTTATAATTTAAATCATATTTCATTTGAACAAGGAAGTTTCCTTAATCCTTACTAGTCTGTAATTCTGTATCTCCTTAGGAGTTATGAATTTAAATATTTCCATTCCCAAGTGCCAGCCAAGGGAATTTTCTTTTGGCTTAATTGCACTTTTTACTCCCAACTTTTTCATTTTTGGCACATTTTATCCCAACAAATTAATTTGACGTATTTTATCTCTAACTTTTAAGAAACTTGTGAATTTTATCCTCTATCATTTATCCATTAATAAACAGAAAAGTTGAGGGTGAAATATGCCAAAAAAAACAAAAAGTTGGATAAAATTTGCCAAAAAATAAAAAATTGGAAGTAAAAAGTGCAATTGTGTTAGGAGTAAATTGATGGAGGATAAAATTGGCAAGTTTCTTAAAAGTTGAAAGTAAAATGTGTCAAATTAATTTGTTGAAGCAAAATTCGCCAAAAAATAAAAAGTTAGGGGTAAAAAGTACAATTCAGCCTTTGTTTTTTCTAGTAGATAAGCTGAAATAATATAAGGCCTGGAAATTGAAACATTAAAAGAAATGTGTATATATTTTTTCAACAAATTCTTGAAAAAAATAATTCATTTCATTTAGATAGTGACAAATTGAGTTGTATACTTGGAATATTTACTTATTATTTTATAATTTATGGATTACTTGTATAATTATTGATGATGTTATTAGACAGTTCAAATTGCCAAATCAACCAGATATTTGATATATATTCTTTTATTGTTTAGGAGTCCATGTTATAGTTGTTTGAGTTGCAAGATTCAATATGATTCGGCAAGCTAGTTATTCATGTCATATGATGAGTTAGAGATGTCTTTGAATTGCGCAATTCCTGCATAAGTGATTCAGTACTACCTATGCAAATTACACAAACCGGTGATTCTTTTTTTCTTTCTACTATGCATCTCTTTCACCAATCCTCGTGCTAGAAATAAAAAGTCAGATAAGCTTAAATGATTAATTGAAAAGGAACTAAAGGAATGCTCTTGAACACATCATATTTGATTCTTTCGATTGCTCTAATTTCATTTAGGCTTCACACAAACACTTCTTCACTCTATGAACCCTATTTGGCTCATTGGCTGGTCTGTTGTTCTATATTTATTATTTTGATTCATACGATCATTTATTTATCTCTATCGACATTATAAGTTTCATGATTGGACTGTGCTGTTAACCAATAGTTTCAGCGAATGCATGAAAATGACTCAAATAAGTACATTTGTCAAATTCCTAATATATATCCCGTTGGTTGATGTGTATTGGTAAAGACAGGACCCCGACAAGTTAAGTGTATTCCAGATAATCAGATAGCTACACTACACCTGCATACGACTCTGCGAGTGATTTTCGAATCTGTTTTTGGATAGGGCTGATAGCTTAAGATATTGCTCGAACTATAAGGGCCAATGGCTAAGACATAATAATTATAAACAACCAATTTTTTCAGGGAAATTAAATTAGATGGAAAAATTATAAAATATGGTAGAGTAAATTCACTAAATAGTTGTTTAATTTTATTGGTCAAGTTTACTATTGAGTGGTGCCACTGGGCATAGGGTGCCTGATTTTTTCATATTAAGTATTACATTGTATACAGCAGGTAGCTATGTTTACATCGCTTTGAAGAAATCATTTGGTACTTTGGGAGTTTATATATATCCACTCCTTGTGGTTTTAATCACGGTGCTTGGCTTCTACTTTATGGACTGGTGGGGTATTAAAAAGTTAAAGTTATGGCCTTGATTAATACGTATAGCTAACTGATCAAAATGATACAAGCTTGATTCAGATGGTGGGATACTGGTATCGTAATAGATCATGAATATGAACTAGAGTATAGCTGGAGAGTGGCCAGCTTGAAGTTTTGTAGTGATTTTTAGTTTTTATTTTTTTATGACAAATATTAATTATTAGTTAGTTTTTTAACAAACCTTCAACCTTTCACTTTTTTTTAACTACCCAACTAATCTTATATATCTCATGTTTGCATATCATGATACTTACTAGGGTTTTCTTTCTTTTTCCCTATACATGACATAAGGTTAGAAAAGTGAAAGGTCTCAGATTCAGTCTCCTTGGTAAAATCTTGGGGTTTGAGTATTGTGGATGAAAAAAATATGATTGAGAGGAAAAATCTTATTAAAGGTGGATCAGTCAGATTTTATGATAAAAATTAATTATTAATAAAATTTGATAGATACTCCATACCTATATCATAATATAAAAAAATTAGAATTTGTAATAAAATCATAAATAGATGAGTAAATATAATAGACTCTTTAACATATTTCTTTTCTTTATTATATATTTTTTATTGATTAAAATTTATTAAAAATTATAAGTGTGAATGGTAAGATTATGATAGAGGAATAAGACTTATAAAATTATGATTTTTGATAAAACTCAATTAATAACAGTGTGCGTTTGTGTTTGAATATATTAAAGAATGTAGCTAGATAATAAATATTCTTTTTAAATTGATAGCAAAAGTGTTTGATGTGATAATTATAAAAAAATATGTTTTTAATCTCTATATTTTTATGAAATCTTACTTTTAGTTCTCATTCTTTCATATCATTTAATTTAGTCATAGTACTTTTTAAAAAAAAGTTATTTTTAATCCCTCTTCATAAATGATGTTAACATCATTTCTTACATAACAAGTAACAAATCTAAACATTTGTTGAAGAATAACAATGAAAATGAAAATAAAATGGAGTCTTAAAAGTTACGGTTTAATGTGTTTGAAGAGACATATTAATACCTTCTTTTTAAAAAAATAAAAAATAAAACAACTTTCCACATTATTTTAATCAATTTAAACAAAACACTATATTAGCCACATCAGACAAAAGCTAACGTAGTTTGTGAGAATTTTGTGAAGAAGTATATAAAACAAGGAATAAATTAAATAGTATGAAATTTCGAAAACTAAAATTAATATTTCATAAAAGTATAGGCATATTTTTCCCTAAAAAAATTGTTGAGATGCATTAGCTAGGAATTGTATATTGAAAAGGAGGCTAGTTTTTTTTTTTTTAATTTGATTTGTTTGAACTAATGTCTTGATAGTCAAGATGAGAAAAAAAATTCCATGATCTAAATTTATTCAGATAAATTAACAAATCCTTCAATTTAGTTTCAAATATATATTATAACATTTGATATTTTAAAATTTTAAAGTTTAATTAATATTTTTTAAAAAATATATCCTTATTTAATATTTACCACTAGTGTTAGTGGTGTAAGTATCAAGTATAAGATATTAAATAAAAATATTTCTAATCTAAATATAATAATTTTGAGTTTTATTAAATATTTTTTAATCTATGTATATCAAAAGATATGGAAAAATAATATTATATTTAAATTAAAATATCCTTATTTAAATCTTAATTTTTAACATTTGCATCATTTATAATAAATAGTAAATAAAAATAAATTTAAGAAGAACAAAAAACATCAAATAAACTTTGAAATTCTAAAACATCAATTATTTTAAAAATTAAAACATTGTGCAAAATTGCAAATGATCGATTAAGACCAATCTCATCCGCACTCTCTGTTCACATATTCACATGCATTATTTGACGTTCCACACACCCACGTCTTCAGAGTCAACGAACCAATCTCTAAATCTTTCTTACACATTTCACCAATGGCCGCCGCATCATCGGCACCGGAAACCACCCCAATGGGCCACCCCTTCCAATCCTTCACCGTCCTCCTTCTAGAAGCTTCCTCATTAATTCAACCTTCCACTCCAACCCCTTCTACAAACCCGTCACCAAACTCGTGAACCTAATTCCCAACAACCCCAAAAGGGACACGTTTAAAACCCTTGACGGCGCTGAAGATGGGGTTCGGAAGGGTCGATTGAAATGTTGAAGCTATCAAGTTTTATCAAGAGATCATGGGTGCTCACTTCATAGAGGAATATAGGTTTTTTAGGTTCACTGGGGAACCTCTTCAACTTCATGGAGGCGCTGATTAGTTTGGTCCAAATATTGAAACTTCAAACTTCCCACTTCATGAACATAAGCTCAAACTTACTTTGTTTTTTAGCCTTTAATAATAGCTTGAGCTTCAATGCCTTGTTTTTAAGTCACTTCCGCAGGTTCAAATCCTCTCTTCTTATTAATCACTTATTAAAAAAGCTGTACCCCCGTGTCTGAAATAGGAGCATGCTAGCTATTCCTCTTCTTATTTCATTTATAGTTTCATGATTGGATTGTGCTGTTAAGCAATACTTTAAGCGAATGCACCAAATGTCTCATTGTTAAGTATACAGTTTTTCAAATTTTGGCAATATATATCCCGATGATGTGCATTGGTAAAGAGTAAGACACGACCCCGACAAGTGAAGTGTATTCCAGATAGTCAGATAGCTACACTACACCTGCATACGACTCTGCGAGTGGTTTTTTTTTAATGTTTTTGGATAGGGCTGTTGATAGCAAAGATATTGCTCGAACTAAAGGGCCAATGACGAGGACATAATAATTATAAACAGCCAATTTTGTCAGAGAAATTGGATGGGAAAATGATATAATATTGTAGAGTAAAATTATAAAAGGTTTAAGTAATTAATGTCACTTGAGGATATAACACTGTCGATATGTTCAAACCAATTTGAAATACAATTAATTGCTCAGTTTATTATGCTGACCCATTACCTTGGGAAAAAACTTAAATGCAAGACCAAGAGTAAAGTTTAGTTTTATTGGTCAAGTTTACCACTGAGTGGTGCCACTGGGTGTCTGGTTTTTCATTAATGAACAGGTAGCTATGTTTTCATCGCTTTGAAGAAGTCATTTGGTACTTTGGGTGTTTATATGCACTCCTAATTGTGGTTTAAATGTTTAATCATGGTGCTTGGCTTCTACTTTATGGTGGGGTATTAAAAAGTTAAAGTTATGCCTTGATTAATACGTATAGCTAACTGATCAAATGATACAAACTTGATTTCAGATGGTGGTATACTGGTATCGTAACACATCATGAATATGATCTAGAGTATAGCCGGAGATCAGTGGCCAGATTGAAGATTTGTCGTGTTTTTCAGTTTTCATTGTGCTCATGTCATGGTAGTATAGGGTTTTCTTTATTTTTTCCTGTAAATGGCAGCATAAGGTTAGAATTTGTAACAGAATCAATAATAGAGGAGTGATTATAATACACTACTCTTTACTAATACATTTTTTCTTGATTATATATTTTTTATTATCAATTAAAATTTATTAAAAATTATAAAATTATAAGTGAGAATTATTAAATTATGATGTGATCAGATTTGTTAAATTATGGTGGAGGAATAAGAGACTTATAAGAATTTGTGATTTTTAATCAAATTCAATTAATAAGAAAGAATTAAAGAGTGTGCTTAAATGAATATGTATCAAAGGATTTTCTTTGGTGAAGAATAAATGTGGTCTAAAAAAATAAATATACTTAAGAATGTAGCTAAATAATAAAAATGTTTTTTTATTTATTTTTTAATCTGATCAGCGTAAGCGTTTGATCCGAAAATCATAAAAAATGGTTGAGATGCATTGACTAAGAATTGTACAATGGAAAAGATGTTAGGATTTTTTTTTATGATTTGTGTGAGCTGATATGTTGATAGACTCAGACTGATGAGGAAAAAATTACATGATTTAAATTTATTTAAATAAATTAATAAATCCTTCGATTTAGTTCTTCAAGTTTCAAATATACATTATAACTTCGTTGAATATTTTAAAAAGAAACACTGCATGTGATTTACACCGAAAAGACACAGATGTTATCTTGTATCTGAAATTTGTCTTCTACTCTATGAAGAAACACAATAATGATGAGAGTCGTTGTCCTAGACTAATTCATATATATAAAGAGAAAAGCAGGGAGATATGATATGAGTAATAAAGTAGCAAACAAAGCACCGAAAAAGTTGTGTTTTTTTGTTGTATTCTCTGGAAAATAAAATGATCTTACAGTACGTGGTTTGGGTTTGTGTTACTTGGAAAATCGATTTCCACGTTAATAATTAAGTAATTCTGTATATCTTTACTTTTTCCACGTTTCTTACACACGTTAAGTGATTTCAACGCGAAATCAAGCATAGTTGTATAGATGGCCCAAGTTGGATCCATGAGGTAAGGGACTTAATGCATTCGTGCATTCAGTCAATTCAATTCGAACAGCTATATAAAGATTGGATAATTATAGTTCATCTCGTACGTAAATAAAACTTAAAATATGTATTTTAAGATTTAAATTATCCAATTTTCATCCAATAATTAATACCAATTCATAGTTGTGTGAATGTATGATATGGATGGTTCAGCAAAAAAAAATGTATGATATTAATCAAGATGTAAATGCATTTGTCCATTAAGGAGACATGGAATCCCTCTGTCTAAGACCCCTCTCTGATGCTTAAAACTATCAAGCTTTTCTCCATTCCATTTCAAAGACAAAGTAGTGGAGGTGGTGCAATTCATTGTAAGGTCAATAATCTTTGGGCAGAATCCAAAATCACTAAGGGTGATTTTCAGAAAATTTCAATCTACTCTATCATAGCTTTTTCAAAATCAATTTTGAACATGACAAACTTTTTTTCCCTTTCTTCTTCTTAGCATTTGATGAACTATTTCTTAAGTTATTAAAGCATTATCATACATACCTCTTTTGGGGATGAAACTACTCTAAAGAGGTCCAATAAGCTTGTCCAAATGAGGACAAATCCTATTAACCAACACCTTGGATATACCTTTGAAGAGGACGTCACACAAGCTTATGGGTTAGAAATCTTTAAAAGTCATAGGGGCATCTACTTTAGGGATAGGAACAATTAGAGTTTCTGCCAGGATAGTGTCAAAAGTCCCTGTAGCAAAGGCAGTAGCTACCATACTCAAAACATCATTAGCAACAACATCCTGATAAGATTTGAAGAAGATTGGTTGGAAGCCATATAATCCAAGAGCTTTGTATGAACTTATAGAAAAGATAACATGCCTAACATCTTTCATGGAAACTGGTTTAATGTGATCATCAAATAACTCTTGATCTACATAAGGAACGTGGAAAAATTGAAGGCTTTGTGGATAACACTGGTCTCTAGATTGAAAGAGATTCTTGAAGAAACATAAAAACCTCCTTTTTTAAGACCTTATCATCAGTACACCAAATACCTCCAATATCAAGGTGTAATATCCTATTTCTTCTTCTTCGGATGACTGTTTGTGTATGGAAAAATGTGGTATTCTTGTTATTAAACTTAATCCATTGTTCCCTTGATTTTTTATACCACAAAATTCACTCCTGATGGAATACCTGATTATATTAGGCCTGAAGTTGTTTCTCCAAATAATAAAATGAGAATAAGGGAAAGTATCAAGTTGCTTATGAACCCCTTTAATCCTAGCCTCAATCTGACAATTCCTTTTGAAAATGTCGCCAAGGACTCTCTCATTAAACTTAGTAGATTTCTTTTGAATATAGTCAAGTTTTCTATGAACATTACCAATAGTAGAAACCCATGTGTGTTGAACAAGAGCTGCATAATCTGGATGAGACATCCAAGCTGCCTGAAAATGAAAAGATTTAACCCTTTTACTCTTAGCTTTCACACAACTAAGAAGAAGAGGATTATGGTCTGAGTTATGCATCGAAAGAAGTTCAAGTAGAGCATGGGGAAACATCAAGCGTCAATCATAATCAACTAGACACCTATGAAGCGTTTTTCCTTACATGACCACCGGCCTGAATAATTTTCCTCCAAGTAAACGAGCCCCCTACCATTTCCAAATCCATAACACCACAAGCATTCATTATATCTGGCATGAGACAAGCACGAGAAGAGTTGAATTGCCCTCTTGAAACTTCTGAAGCGAAAATAATATCATTAAAATTCCCAATCAACAGCCATGACCCTCTAATTTGATTCCTTATATCTCTTAAGTGATCCCATAAATGATGACGGTTGGAAGGTATAGGTGAAGCATAAATTGCAGTGTAATACCAAACAATATTCATTATTTTGATTGAAAAGGTTATTGCTTAGTTCATGGAATGAATCAACGAACATGTAATATTCACTATAAAGGACAAGACCCAAATGCCCCAAGAGTGGCCCACAACTTCTTGAACAAACAAAGGCATGCATCCTAACTTGTTCCAAAAATCTTCAACTCTAGAAAAGTGGCCATGAGTTTCAAAGACTAAGAAGAGGGAAGGATGATGCAAATTAACAATATCGCGAACATGACGCCTAGAACTTTGACCTAAGGCACCCCTAATGTTCTATGCTACAATTGAAAAGTCACAACAAATCCATAAACACAAAAATAGTAAGCATGGTAACAAACCTGAAGGTCTACGTTGGTGTGATTTGTCCCTCCAAGGCTGCCTTTTGAGCCATATCATCCTAATTGATTACATAAGTCTCCTCCTTATCAGTTGTGTCCATTGGTTGACTTTGACTTTCCTCTTCATTGCTTAAAATAATAAACCTGTATGGAAAAGTTGCTTTCATAGGCATGGTTGACTTTGCATTGAATCCCACATCATAAATGGTGGTACCATTATTTGTTGTCAATGGTCCCACATGGTTAACGTGTTGATTGGTAGCATGCTTGTCCCTTGTAGTTTCCGATTTTTTTAACTACACTATTCTTCTGCACCACCTCATGATCTGGCTTTGCAATGATCACTACATTATGTCATGGTCTTTTATTTTTTTCTTAGCAAATGAACCCTTGTCTTTGGTAGGCATTGCAAGATATCCTTAGGCCTTATTATTAATATATGGGTTCTCATGATGCATATAATTATTGTGTCTATTTCTATCATGAACAATTTGTTGGTGCTATTTTATAGGACCACTTTCCTTATTCCCTTTTTCTTGCTTTTTATTTTGCCTGTGACGAGATCTCCTCGTCACCACTAACCAATCACCATGTAACTAATCAATCTCATGATTGGTTTTTTCCTCCCCATTAATAGCATCATTATTAGATATAATATTTGAATTAGTAACCGCATGAGATGTGAAGCCCACGTGAACCATCACCAGAGTAGTTGTAGATTGTTTCTTCTTCCCTTTATTGATCAGAACATGTGCCTAAGCAGTATCATGATCATCTACAGGGACAACCTTAGGACAATTATGGGCTAGGTGACCATAGAATTCGCAATAAGAACAAACCCTATGTAAGCCTTCGTATTCCACTTTGTACTCGTACCCCTTCAACCATACCTTACCCACTATAGGCTTGTCCAATTCAATTTGCACACGAACTCTTGCAAATTTCCCATGTCTGACATCTAGTGTACTTAGTCCACCCTAATAGGCTTGCCTATGGCTGTAGCAAGAGCTAGAAGGATGCTCTCATCATAATAAACAAGGTTCAAACTTGGAAACTTAACCCAAACAAGGGTTTTATCAATTTTTGCGGTTGAAGATATGAATTCCAAGGACCATGTTTGAACTGTTAGGTAGTGATAAAAAATCATCCATGGATCACCTTCCATAATCTTTGTTCTGTCAGCCTCCATATCAAATTTGATCATATAGAAATTATTTCCAATGTCCAAGATATCAAAATCTGCTAGTCTCCATATTCTTGATAGTCTATCCTACATGGCAGGATAAACGATGTTCTTTCCCAAAAGCTTCATCAAATAGTGAATCTGTAATGTGCACCATCAGTTTGAACGAATTATCATATTTAAAAATTATTATTGCCAACTGCTATTGAATCAAGTGAATTTTATCTCTTGGTGGCACAACCATAGGACTCTCCAACATGAGATCTTAAAAAGAAATTCGCTTATCTTCTCCTCCGTCATCTAGAGACTCTTTGTTGAAATCGCCATTGCCCAACCCTCATGCAGAGAAAACAAAACCTTGAGCATTTTTTACAACACTATATATTTCATGTATGAATTTTAATTTACTTTAAAATTTTAAAAATTTTAAAAAATTAAAAAACAAAATAAACATGTGTTATAAATGTTGATTTAGACCAGTACATTACCATCACCCTTACTTATTTTTTAACTCGTTTTGACTTCTTTTTTTATCAAACTTTTATATTTCACCCATTTCTTAAATTATTCATACCAGCAACCTAACTGTTAGTCAATCAAACTTACCGAATCAATTGATCTAATCCATTTTTTTCAAAAACGTGATTGACTTGAACTAAATTGAATTGTTTCCTCTCCTATTCAAGAGGGAAATTATTTCACTATCAAATTCAATAATAATATATCTTTGGGCTTCCAGTTTCCAAGTTCACCTCATACGACACCGTTCTGCCTCCGCCAAAACAAATGTCTCTCTCCAACTAAACACGCTTGAAGAAAACAAATATTAGAACCTCTCTGACAAAAAAATAAAAAGCCACGTATTCTCCTCGGTCTTCTCTGCCGCGGACCCATTACGACGAAGCGGCGTCGTTTTGTCCCACACACCCGCGCACGATTCGAACGGAACAGCATCTCCGACTTTTCCTCCCAAGTTTCCCTTCGATTTTCCCGAGAAAATCTCGTTCCGAGAAAATCTAGCTCAATCTCTGCAACACTCATATATCCACAGCGCCTCATACTCATGGATCGGAGGAGAAACGCGAGTCCGGTGTACGCGCGGCAGTGGAGCGGCGGTTCCAGCAGCACCGGTTCTTCGTCGCCGGCGATGTCGCCGGCTCATCCTCAGTCACGCCTCGGCCCTACTTCCGCCACCGGTCTCTCCACCGTCAAGCGCACGCAAAACGTGGCCGCCAAAGCCGCCGCGCAGCGACTTGCTCGCGTCATGGCGTCTCAGACCACCACCGCCGATGACGGCGAGGACGACGACGATCTCGATTTCCGGTTCAGCGCTCCGCCTCCTGCCTCTCTTTCTTCCTTCTCCAGCAACTCCGGCAGTAACCGGAGTGCCAGCGCTAATGCCACCGCCATTCCTCCGATTTCGGTCGCCAGGCCTAACAGATCTCCTTCTCCTGCGGTAATTCTCACTTCAATTGTTCGTTCTGACGCGTTTACGTGTTTATTTGCATGGATTCACTTATTGAATTGTGAAAAAAAAAACTGAAGATGATGATGCGTATTCGATACGATTTTGATCTTATGAACATTTTTGCTGGTTCGTGGTTGTTAATTTTTTTTATTGCATTAATAATGATTAAGCGAGATCGTAAGTTTAGGATTGCTACTGTTATTTCATGGTTTGTGGATTGAGTCAATTTGTGTCATCGAGTTCTTGTTGAGCTAATAGGACTTTGATGTTTTTATTAGTTAGGTCGGAACTTTGTAGAGCATACTCATTCGGTTCGTTCAACATCAGCCGGAAGACCGGCAGTTTCAGTTCGCTCGGCGGCAGTGGTGGCTCCGAACAAATCCACACTCCGAACGCCTATGGCTATACCTCCTATTGACCCTCCTACCAATCGGAATAGAGACAAAAGGTACTGTGTAGTTCTGTTCCACCTTAATTCTTATGGTTCTGTAGCTATGGGAGTAATTAACTTGTATGCTTTTACGTCTTGGAGCCTTTCCAGGTCGAGTTGATAATACTGTAATACTGAAGATGAATTGTCATAAATTTTAAAGAAGGCAAATGCTATGGAATGTCATAGAGGCGCTTGTTAAGGATTTTAAAATAAAATTATCAAAATATTTTTTTATTTTAAAGTTTATAATGTATGAATTGGGTGTTTCGGAATAGCTTCTTTCCCAGAAATAATCTCCCCCCCCCCCTTTTAAAGCACCTCATGAAGCTAGCAAAAATAAGCTAAACCAAACCTGCATACACTCTATTTTTTGTTAAATTATTTAGTTCCATTTTGATATTCTTGAATAAATACCAAAGTACTCTTTAGTTGGACCCTTAACAGAAATAAAGAAATAGACATGTAAAACATTTGTCAGTTGTAAGACTACTTCAGTGACTTGTTTGGTCGTGTTACCTCTCCACAATTCAAAAACTACCCCAAAAGATGGGAAGTTGTCATACATGGATAGTTTCAAAATACTTATGTGTGTGTGTGAAGTCATCACTAAAGTTCAAGGCCCTCTTCCTACAAAATCATCATGATACTATCTTGCTGTGCCATATATATATATATATATATTACGAGCTTTATAGTTTATAATTTATAAGGAGGTTGAATACGTGTCTCTAGTCATGATTTGGCCAATTTTGACATCTCCAACAGTCCACGTGCATTTAATCAGTTCTTTTTTTTTTATGCTGATAAAAAAAAATCAGTTCTTTTTTATGCATGAATGAATTTAATCCTTATTTTATTTATTGAGGTCATGTATTTATCTTTATCTTTGTGTATGTATGCAGACTGAATGAAGTGATAGCCTAGATAATTCTAGTTTGTTGGCCATTAGGAATATTGATGACCCACTCTTTGAATTATAATCATTAGTGATGGTTTCAGGTTTACATCAGATATATCCATCAGACCACTTAACTCAAAAGACACAGGAGATCAGCGTGAAGCTTCTGCACTCCGTGATGAAGTATAGTATTTACATTCCCCAATTTTAATCTCCAAAAGCTAAATCTGATGATCCTTATATTGGCTCTGCTAATTTTTAAGCTTTAAGTAGGTTTTTAAACTAATTTATAAATAAAGGATGAGTTTTGAAGCTGATTCATACTGATATTGCAGCTCGATATGCTACAAGAAGAGAATGAGGTTTTATTAGAAAAGGTATGTTCATTCACAGCCAAACAAAGTTGGCTTTTTGCTTGTGTTATGTGATGTTGAACACAATGCCTGATTATATTCCAGCTAAGACAAGCAGAGGAAAAACGCCAAGAAGTGGAGGCCAGAACAAGGGAACTTGAGAAACAGGTAGTTTTTTTCCTAGAATAGATATTAGAATGTGGGTTTAGGCCTAACTCAACCCCAAAAACTAGCTCATAGGATGTGAATTGTCACCCACTTATATACTCTATCTTGACGCTATCTCTAGTTGATGTGAGATTTGAATTTTTTTCAATAATAAACTTCTCAATAGACATTTATAGGAGAAGAAAATAAGGAAGTAAAATGAATCAAACTTCTAGTTCTTTCTCAAGTTCAACTTATGCTCCTTGACTCTTCTGGAAACTCTCTCAACTACAAAAATTGAGTGCATGATCTTATTTTAACTTATGGAAGGAGTGAAGTGTGTGTTAGGATCCAATTACAAGGCATGGGGACTTCAGTCCCACACGGGAAGTATGAGTCGGGTTTATCTTAGAATTTGGGTTTAGGATCTTATTTAACCCCACAAAATCAACTTGTAAGTTGAGGATTGCCCATGCTTTACAAGCTCTATTTAAGTCATATCTCTAGTTGATGTGGGATGAAACCACCAACCTTGAGGCTGCAATTTAGGCAGCTCCCAAAGAGGCTACAACTAAGGCGGGCTAGGAGTGACTGCAATTAAGGTGGTTTTCCAACAATTTATATTGCCATGGACTTTCCAACTACAATGACTAGCTTTTATGGTGTGGCTTTCTGAAGGTTCTTCATGTCTCAATTGCAAATGAGCAGTGTGGTTGGCAACACTGATATTGCGGTGTTTGCTCATGACTATCCAAAGTGCTAGTGCACAACCAGCCTGCATGGGTGTTAGGGCTGCAAAGTGTGGTAGGATGTTAGGATCAAATTGCAAGATATGGGACTTGAGTTTGACATCAGAAGTATGGGATTCTAGTGTGGGTTTTATAAGGCCTTGGGATCTCTGACTACAACAGCCAGCTTTTATTACGTGATTCTCCCAAGGTTCTTATTAGTAAGATTCATTTTACCTCCCTATTTTCCCCCCTATTAGTGCTGGTAAAGAAATTTATCCAAATGGAGCCTATAGGCACTAAGATCTATTTAACTATGCGCAACTATATAGTTGTCATTCCATGTGCTGAGTTTGCCGATAACTGTATCCTTGTTCATTTTGACTCTGTCAGGTTGCTTCTCTTGGAGAAGGTGTATCCCTCGAAGCTAAACTGCTGAGCAGGTAAACTGGCTTTAAATTCTCTTGTATTCTAGCTGGTACTGAAATTATTTATTTTATTGAAGGTTATGATTTTTGTGTGATATATTTGCAGGAAGGAAGCTGCTCTGCGTCAAAGAGAGGTATACTGAAACAATGGATATTAGATGTGGCAGAAATACGAAATTAATGATGGTTGGAAGTTTGAAGTTCTGTGGTCACCCTTGATTGATAATGCACTATTCTACCTCCTTTAAGTATTAATCTCAAAAACGTTTTTGACTTTCTGTATTATTGAGAAAAATGCATAAGTGCATATTTGTGCTAAGGAGCATGAATCAGAGGCAGTTATGCAGCTTGATTGTTTGTAAAACTCTGTTTCTAGTTACAATTTTCTTCTTAAATTGTGGCATTTGAGCAAGAGGCTCAACAATGTTGGTCCATTCTTTCTAAGATTGTCCTTAGAATACTCAATATTTTTGTACAGGCTGCTCTCAAGGCTGCTCAACAAACACAGAGTGGGAGAGATGAGGATATTGCAGCCCTTCGAGTGGAAATTCAGGTAGTTTTGAAAAAAGCATGCATCCCCCCCCCCTCCCCCCTTTTATTGTACCATGTATATCTGCTCTGATCAATCATTCTCTGGTGTAAGATTTAGCTATCTTCTTTATATTTGTCAGAACCTAAAAGATGACGCTACAGCAGCTTTGGAACAACAGCAAGAAGCTGAAGCTGAAGCAAAGGCCCTTCGCACAATGACACAGAGAATGATTTTGACCCAAGAAGAAATGGTTTGTGTTTACCATTGAAATAATATTTAACAAGTTTTCATTTTCCCATTTGTCTTAATTCATCTTCTTATCTGTCTTTTAGGAGGAAGTTGTCCTGAAGAGATGTTGGCTTGCCCGCTACTGGGGTCTTGCTGTAAAACATGGTAATGAAATTACTACTGCAGTACTGCTCTCTACTTTCTGTGAAAAGAAGACACTTTCCAATCTTAACTACTTTTTTTTCCTTTGATCTGAAAAATCATGACTTACCAAACTTTGAGAAGTATATTATGCAAAAGTCAGTTCATCCGTTAACAATAACAAAGTCCTTATAATTCTCGTGACATGTTTCTTCTATGCTTTTTAGGCATATGTGCAGATATAGCACAATCCAAGCATGAACATTGGTCTTCTCTAGCTCCTCTTCCTTTTGAACTTGTCATCTCTGCTGGACAGAAGGCTAAGGAGGAATCTTGGAACAAAAGTGAGTATGAGTTGGTACTCAGAAAATTCATGTGAATTATATATCTCTGAAATTGTTTACAATGATGTCTAATTAAAGAGCATGGACCAGGTGCTGATGGTCCAGATAGAAGCAAACTTGTTCGTGATTTGAATGATCTTGCTGGGGAAGGAAATATTGAGAGTATGCTCTCAGTTGAGATGGGTTTGAGGGAACTTGCCAACTTAAAGGTTCTCCTGGATTTTATTTTATTTTTAAAAAAATTAGTGTCTTGCTTGTTTAGTTTCTTATCACACTTTTCTCTTGGACATTTTAGATACAAAGAATTATATTTTAAAAACTTTCACTCCTTTTAAAGCACAGATTACAAGAACCCAAATTTCTATAATATGAGTCCTGTTGAAATTTGACTTCTTCCTATCTTTTGTATCATACCATTTTATATTCATCCTTTTCCTTGCTGAGTTCTAAAAGATATTTGATGCACCCATATCACATGTTTATGCTATAAAAAGAAACATGGGTTGGATAAGAATGACGGACTACATGTGTATGAAAGGATGCAACAGAGGAATTAGAGAAAATGAGATTGTGCTTACTGCAGAGGGAATGCCAGAGGTCCAGTATGTTAGAAGGGAGTGGAATGACTGTAACAATAACATTGACAGCTATCACATGTTGAGTGGTGAAGGTTTTTTTTTTTTTTTTGGGGGGGGAGGGGGGGTGTTTTTTGCAACTTTTCCATTTTTGTTTGTTGCTGCTAGTGTTCTGTACAGAGGGCTTCCTCTGATTGTAAAGGGTTGGCATTCTCCTCACATACTCTTCTATAGTAAATTTCAGCTCCTATCATTATTTTTAAAATTTTTTTTTATTTTGTAGGTTGAGGATGCTGTTGTGCTCGCATTAGCCCAACACAGACGACCAAATTCAGTTCGGCAGTCTGTTTTAGGTATTTAATTTAACATCTTGTATCTTTTTAAAATGTCAGTTTTCTACTTCTCTTAATCAATATTGTTACTCTCAATTCTTTCATTTGATCCGGGACTTCTGTCTACCTGCTGTTAGTATAGTTCTAGTTCAACCATATTAATAGAGCATTGTCTTTCCTTTTTTATTCAGTTTTGGTTAATTCAGATTATGCTTAGTTTATGGTTTGCCGTGTGCATGTCTAATTTGTAATAAATTAAAAACTCTATTTGAATAGTTTTGTTCCATGTACACGCTTTTTTAGTAATTTCCTCAAAACTGTTGTTTTGAAACTATTCCAAAATAGGTTGTTTAGTAGAAAGATGATTTGAATTATAATGTTCACATTTTTATTCATTTATTTTCAGATTCCAAATCACATGGTGATGCCAAATATTCAGAAGCATTTGGTAAGAATGAAGTTGTCAGCTTTTATTTTAGTCTTTAATGGGATGTTTATCTATTATAAGTTTTGATATGAAATAGGTTCAGTTTTTGTTTGTCATACGGGATCTGTATAGGAGGGCAAGGGCATATATATATATATATATATATATATATATATATATATATTGTAAATTGCATGGTGATGTAGTCATTTTTACCCTCTTCACTATCTGACAAATGTAAAAGATCTCTTGCCTTCTACAAGCTAAAAGGCATAAAATATTTGGTATATACCCCTAGACAGTAGAGACACTTATTTGACAATAATAGTATACTATATATGACAATAACAACAATACGACATTTGATTGAACTATTTAAACTCTATTGATTTTGGGCTGACCCCCATCTATGCGGATAGGCTTTATGTGGGAGGCCAATGACTTCATGTGTATATGACACAGACATGGCTGCATTTAGCCATGCTTCATTGCTAAATGAAAATTTGTCTGGCAGATGACTTGATGATTCTTGTTGATTTTCTGTTTCTTTGTTTTCTCCAGAATTAAGTGAAGAGGAAGCAGAAGATGTTCTTTTCAAAGAGGTCAGTTGCTTTTCATTTGAAGATTCTGAAATTTGGCTCTATTCATGGTCTTATTTCTACGAAATTGTGATATATTCCCTTTCTACTATTATTTGGCTCATGCTTGGCAGAGATTTGTGTTCTTTGTTGCTCTTTTATTTCTAAGGAAAATCAGTTAATTGTTTTATTGCACTTTTTCGTCAACCATCATCTTTTTTAGATGAAATTTTGCAATGGAGGCTCCCACGTGGCTGTGGCTTTTGATGAACAGTTTATGTCGAATTTTGAATTTAAAGTATAACTATTCTCAAAATAGTATGTATGCATAATTTGATATGATTTACTAATAAACTGTAAACATTACAGGCATGGTTAACTTATTTCTGGAGAAGAGCTTTATTTCATTGCGTGGAAGAAGATATTGCAGAAGAGCGTCTTCAGTTTTGGATTGCCCGCAGTGGGCAGTCACCAAGTTCACATGATGCTGTTGATGGTAAGCTCTTTTGTTGTTTTTTACCAATTTTAAAGTAAACAGTCTTGAAATTACAGAGGGTTTAATATATACGTGTTTTTTGAATTGTGTGCTGATTGGCAAAATGTTGTCAACAGAAGTTTCCTCTATGGATCGTAAATTCATTTTAAAAATTTATTCTGTATAATATAGGTCAATAGAAAAATCTTTGATATTGGTTCTCAAATTAGTATACAAGGGAAATCAAAATGATGACCAGAACCAAGCTGAATTTCAGTCTCATATAAATCAGGAATGATCCTAAATTGTCTCAGAATTGGTATTTAGTGGAACTGAATCTATTCAATCCATTATTGTGCAATTCAGCATTCAGCAATAGATATAAACCTTGCTTTTTCCAGCCTGGTTTATGATAGATCTGGATGATCCTACCTGCTGAAAACTTTGCAATTTGGTGATTCTATTAAAACCACACTGATAGGATTGACCGATCATTTAAAGAAAATAGAATTGTTTTGCCCTCATTTTAATCCATTTTCTTGTTTTTTGTACTTCCTCTGTATTTTTTCTGTCTTTGTTTAACCCTAACAGCTATCGTTGGTTACTCAAGTGCCAACCTCTGTACGGACTAAAACAAAGCTTTATATGTCAGTTCTGTGGTTATTGTTTTTTAGACTAAAATTAATAATTTGAGTATTTCTTTTAAAATATTTGCATATACATCTTTTAGACGGAGAAAACTCTAGGTATGCTTGACAAATCTGCTACTCTAGAAGGTCAGGCATACACTTATAAAGTTTTTGCTATTATTTTTTAAAAGTCCTGCTGTTTTATCCCTGTTCATAAGTAAAATTGGGGGCATCCGTGCATGCAAAATTAACTCCAAAACAACCCGACTTTTAGGTTTTACCTAAACTTGAAGTACCTGGTAAGAATTCAATGATTATCTTTGGGCCTGACTCTGTCTGAACCGAAGAAGTGGTCGTAACAGCTATATAAATATCAAGCTCCTTAAATTTGTCTAATCATCTATACCTTTTTCATATTGAGGAAAATGCTAAGCAACACTATTTTTTTGTTTAGGAAAGAAAGTGAAAAGAAAAGGAAAGAAAAAGATTAGAAAGATAATTTAAGTTGTTTGGTAGGAAGAAAATGAGAGGGAAAATATTTTCTTTCCTCTTGTTTAGTTGTGTAGAAAGTGAAAGAAAAGAAAAGAAAAAGTGTAAAATGATATAAATACCCTAAATAAAGAATGAGATTTGATATAATAAAAGTATTTTTGTCTTTGTATAAAAGAGCTCCTCCCTCTCCATTCTGCCCAGTGTTGGATAGAACACCGTTTACATGGGACCCACTTATGCTCTCTCATTCTTTTCTTCAACTGTTTCAAAAATGACGGAGGGATGAAAATATATAGCTATTTTCCGTCTTTCCTAAATCCTCCCCTCTTCCCATGAAACAAACATCCATAAAGTATACAGTAGTATCATATGATTACAAATTACGTAGCTGTGATTTTAGATGTATACGGGGAAAATTTAAAGAGAGTAGGGTGTTGTTTTTTAAATGTTCAATTTTTATTGCTTTTGATGTCTTAATGGTTCAATTTTTATTGCTTTTAATGTACTGGAGTGTTTTGTGTATGAACTACGCTCATTTTGCTTCTTATTTAGTTGAGCGAGGCTTGTTGGAGTTGAGGAAGCTGAGTATAGAACAACAACTTTGGGAAGCATCACGGAAGGGAATTGATCAGCTTCAAGGGTCAGCAAATGCTAATCATAAGCATGCCACTGACTCTGATGCCTCATCCTGATTGTCTGAGCCCTTTAGTTCTTAATTGATTCTTTGTCCTATATGTATATTTTTGTTTTGTTTTCTACACAAGTTTTCCAATCTGTAAACATTTCAAAACACTGTATTCGGGAATACAAAGAAAGCAAGAATCTTTACGTTGCACGAGACATAGTGGGTTGTAATAATTAACAATCTACATAAGACTGGATTTTTCCCTATTCTTTTAAATTATTTTTTGTAATTTGGGAATCTGAGCATGTTTGTTTGGCATCAAATGAAGATGCATGAGAATGGCAGCCACTATTATTTTTTTTCCCTCTTTTTGGTTTGATATATTTTTCCCGTTTAGTTATGTTGATATCAATTGAAACCTGAAAGCTTGAAAAGCTTCCTGCCTCGGAAAAATGGAATATAAAGTTCAATATTTGATGTTAATTTATTTGATATGTTAGTTCCTTTATCCCTATTTCTACTTCGGGATTTAAATAAGCCAAATGGCATATGCAACAACTAGCGCGAGAATTGGAGAATATATCAGGAATGTAATCTTTTATTTAATGCCCACCCCTCAAAAATAAATTAAAATAAAAAATACCTCTTCTATTCGATAGTACTAATAATCACGGTAATAGTAGGAAGTAACACTAATAGTTTATAAAACAACCCATACAAGCCCATGCCTTCAGGCTTCAACGGAAGATTTATGAGGAGCGTGCTTTTGCTTGCAGAAAACTACTCTAGTTGTCAACATATATTTATGGATTCTGAGAATATAGTTCAGACCCCAGATGGTGCTCTCTACTCACGCGGGGTCCTGTTCTGTTCTGCTTTGTGCCAATAGTTGCTGGTGCATAGCAACCCGGATCATAAAAAGAAGAAAAGCCTGCGTAATTTAATAGTAAAAGTTGATGAGCTTTTTCTCCACTTGTGTATTTAATGACTGGTGAAAAGGACCCAAATTTTGAGGTGAAAAAACCAAATAAAAAAATTACTCACCAAAAAGGCATGCCTTTGCTCTACTTGCAAGAATTCAAAAGCAGAATATAGGCTTCACTCGCACTCTTTCACACATTTTCCAACTCTGATGCTCAAAAGTCATTCTAACCACTTCTACATGGTTATAATAATATTCATTCAGTCATACCCTTGTGGCAAAAAATTTCCTTAGCATTATGAGCACCTACTATTCTTTTCGCTTTTTGTTTTGGAGTTGGTTAGGAATAGAATTTGGGTCTGAGAGGCAATAGAATATTTTGACAATGAGGAGATGAACGCCAAAATCAGTGACACTAGTGCTAGTAATGATGAAAAACCTGAAATCTTTTGTAAAAGCTGTAAAAGGTAGGGACCATTTTTCTTCTCCTTTACCAGTTCTTTGAGCTGCAAATACAACAGAAGCACAGAATTCACCTTATAAAATCTTGATCAAGTTTGTCATTTTATAGTTTGTTCTTTTTTTGGCATTCATTATCTTGCATTTTTTTCTGCCTTGTCTTGTGGAAATAAAATAGGAGCCTATCTACTACCCTTGTGGTTAGAGTGGTCCGGTGACACGGCTTTGTAGTAATTATTATAAGCCTGACTACGCCATCCTAGTTAGATGGGGTCGATTCAAATCACTCCAAATGTTTGCCAAACCATAAACATCCATAAATTGTGCTGTTGCATAACTAACAAGCAATATACATTGAGAAAAAAATTATGCACTAATTAAGATATTATAAAAAGTTTTATATAATCATTTAGTTATAACTTATTATATATGATAAATTTAATATTTTTTAAAATAATTAAAGTAATAATTTATATAAATGATAATATAAAAATATTTTAAATTGTTAGGTATAAATGTTAAACTCATATACATTATATAACACAACTTCTATAGTTGAAAATTGAAATGTTGAATGAAGGATGGCCCCACTTGAAGCTAGCGTGAAAAGGTTTGTGGCCCCAATGGGGAACATGTGGCTCCTTGGAGGCTAGCATGTGAGTTTGTAAGCAAAATGAAATATACTATATATTGTTGATGAATGGAGGTGGGGTTGTATTTGTTTTTGAATCATCAAGACAAAAAGATTTAAAAAAAAAAAAATCAAAGAGTTACCTTATAATTATAAGAAAAGCCTTTTCATATCTGGTCAAAGGGAACAAGTTCATTCCCACATAAGTACATAAAGATAAGTCTTTAACCACCACAATGAAAAGATTAGACTTTATGGGACTAAGCTGATTTGATTTCCACTTCCACTTTAAAATGTTTGGTTTTTTAGTCTATTCAAAAACATACTTATTATAGGCATGAAAAAACCCCATCCCAGATATTACTCATTACTTAAATAAAGATTCTTTGCATGAAAATGAAGCAGGAAATAAAATAAAAAAAGGGAATGGTATACCCCCTTCATCAATCAAGCTCTTTAGTGAGTATTGTTTATGGTTAATGAAGCATTTTGAGTATTCTTCAGATTTTCAAGCTTCTCTGACAAGCCACAGATATATTTAAAATTAAATGGCCATTAGAGAAATAAGATGGCTCTATTTTTCATTGGAATCTCCATTCTGTAACCACTTATATATCTTGTCGATGTGCAAATCTTGCACGTACTTGCTGATCAAGAAAAACCAATGAATCAAACATTTTTCTTTGAAAAAAAAAAGTAACTGTGCATCATCTGTTTTACACCCTGAATGTTTACAGCATTTAACCAAGATGCTGTGAAGTGCTAATGTTTCTCTAGGCCTATGATGAGAATTTAGAAATAAAAAAATTCTTTCATCTGAATAATTTTTTTTAAAAAAATCCTAAAAATACTCATATTTCTAAGGCATGAAAAGTATCCTTTGTAAAGCCATTTTCCATTGAAGGGACACATTACTGTGCATGCAGTCAAAAGGATACAAAATTTCTTTGTTTTTTTCCCAAGTGCAAAATGGATACAGATGCAAGGTCTTTGTTGTTAATCCATCGAGAGAGAAAAAAACAAAAAAAAAAAACAGAAACAAAATATAAATAAGATCATTTAAAGACTGTAATTTTTTGTTCAAGGCAGAGCCCATATTCCTGGCAGAAAAACTTGAGCTGACTCAGCATAAAAACCATTCCCAACCCTTTTTCATAATTATCTTTTTGCCACTGCGTATAGAAAGACCCGGCACACCGTGGTCATTGCCTCTGTCACATCTCTTTCATCACCATTTTTCAGGCCTGTCATTAAAAAGTTAAATTTGTAATGATAATTAGAATGGAACAGATAATATTTCCAGCTGCCACATTAGGGGCTCACCCTTTAAATCAATATTGCTGCCACGAGTGTCAATATTCAAGAATACATTCTATAATATATATCTTTTTTTCAACTCTTTTTACCGGTTGAAATTTTTTTTAACTCACGAAACCATCTCATTTTCTATGTTTGAAAGTTTTCAACTAATAATAAATTATAGAGTTTAATTTTCATATTAATTAAAAATTATTTTAAGTATAATTTTAAAGTAATTATTATAAACTCATTAAATTTTCATACATAACATTTATACTATCATCAAGATTTTAAATGTAATTACAATTTGGATTGTAGTATTAAGATTTATACAATTTGGATTTTAATATTAAGATTTATAAAAATTTTGTGACTATAATTGCAACGCAACTGCATCATAACAACAGTTACAACTACATTACAACTGCAACAATCGCATTTGTATGTAATTTTCTGCTATATCAAGGATTATAACAAAACTGCAAATGATACCACAATTTAAAACCATTGTATATGAATTAAATTAAATTCTAAAGAATTGACAAAAAAAGGGTGCTTTTTTTTTTTGAAAAGAAAAGTGTGTCAAAAAGTCTTACTGGCGTTTCTTTCTCATGTTGAGATTCATGTTCTCACTAGGTAAACACTTTAAATACAGCATCCTTTCACTCTTTCTCTTTGTTAGTCCTCCTCTCCCCATTTTGTGAAACCATGAAGTGGCCAACATGGAAGTCCAAGTCCAACACCACCATGGCACTAGCTGCGGTGTTGCTTCACCTGAGTTTTTCATTGGAAGTGTTTTGTCTCCCTTCTCATGCAGACACAATTGCTTTGCTTCCCGGCCAACCCCACGTAAGCTTTCAACAGTTCTCAGGATATGTCACAGTTGATGACAAGAAACACAAGTCTCTCTTTTACTATTTTGCTGAGGCAGAAACTGATCCATCTTCAAAGCCTCTTGTTCTGTGGCTCAATGGAGGTCTGCAATATTCTCTTTGCTTCAAAGTTTGATATATTAAAAAAAATTTAAGACTTTGGATTAAAATAAGAATAGCTAGCATCAGCAAATATTATTAAATTTGTATAATATTTTCTTTACTGATCAGGACCTGGTTGTTCTTCTCTGGGAGTTGGAGCATTCTCAGAAAATGGACCCTTTAGACCAAATGAAGAATTTCTGATTAAAAATGATTATAGTTGGAATAAAGGTACTCTTTTGATTGCCACATTCCTTTGTATCTGCCAGAATGGCATGCATTTCATTCTTTCCACTGAGTGAGTGTTACTTTTGTGCTGCAGAGGCAAACATGTTGTATTTGGAGACACCAGTTGGAGTGGGGTTCTCCTATGCTAAAGGTAGCTCCTCCTATATGACAGTGAATGACGAGGCAACAGGTATTATTCTTCATTAATATTAGACTTTAGACCTTTTTTTTTAATCTTTTGGGACAAAAACGTTTCTCTTTAGAAAGCTTCTTTGAATTTTTTTTTCTTCTATGGGAAAAGGCACGTATCATTTCATTTGTATGCTGCTTAGGCTTTTAAAAAAAGTTGAGACAACAGTGATCAATGGTTAAATTCCTTGCTAACTTTAGTGTGGCACTTTACATGATTATTATTCTTTATCTCTTATTCCCTACGCAGGCATTAGAAGAATGGTATACTTTTTTTTTTTTTTGGTACGATTGTTGTACTGTCCTTGAATAATGAGTTGTTTACACGCATATATTTTGTCAACTGAAGCAGTGCTTTTGTTTGATTTCTTAAGCCAGGGACAACCTTGTATTCTTGCTACGATGGTTCAACAAGTTCCCTCAGTACAAGAGCAGAGATTTGTTTCTAACTGGGGAAAGCTATGCTGGTAATTAAACATGTCATTCTTGGAAATTTCATTTCAAAAGCAGGTTAACTAGAGCAATTATTTGTTCTTACACATTGAAAAAGTTGCATGATGTATCAGGTCATTATGTTCCTCAACTTGCAAAGCTCATGGTTGAAATGAACACAAAGAACAAGATATTCAATCTAAAAGGCATTGCCGTGAGTGACATTAACGTTTATGCTTTCTTCATTACACATTACTATTTGGTTTTTGCTGAACACAAAGAACATGTATTGAACTGCAGTTGGGTAATCCAGTTCTAGAATATGCCACTGACTTCAATTCAAGGGCTGAATTCTTCTGGTCTCATGGACTAATATCAGACTCAACCTACAACATGTTCACCAGAGTATGTAACTATTCTAGGTACGTGAGTGAGTACTATAGGGACTCGGTTTCGCCTCTTTGTTCAAAGGTTATGAGCCAAGTGAGCAGAGAAACCAGTAAATTTGTGGACAAATATGATGTCACACTTGATGTTTGCATTTCCTCAGTGCTATCACAATCCAAAGTTATTTGTCCTCAATCCCAAGTGAGTCTTCTCTTTTGGACTTGCCCTTCTCATGCTTCTCCAATTTCCATCACATTACTTTCATAAACTAATTTACTTTAGATCAGTGCTTCTCAAGTTTGGCTTGTTCATTAAAATTCTTGCCTTATATCATGGCATGGCAGGAAGCAAATGAGAGCATAGATGTGTGTGTAGATGACAAGGTTACAAACTACTTAAACAGGAGAGATGTACAAGAGGCACTTCATGCAAAGCTCGTTGGCGTTCGCAAGTGGGAAGTTTGCAGCAAGTAATTCCTTCATAAATGCCTTGTAGTTTGGCTTTTCTAAGTTAGTCTTGAAAAATGAAAATTAAGAGATTAAAAGTCATAATCAGCTTAGCTTGTCTATGCTGATTGTAGTTTAACTAAACAATGTAATCACTGACCTGCATTTGTTGGTAACAGCATACTGGATTATGATATGCTCAACCTGGAAGTGCCTACACTACTTGTTGTTGGATCACTGATAAAAGCTGGAGTTAAGGTCTTAATTTACAGGTAACTATAACCAAAAAAAACCTTTTCTTCTCCTTTTGATTATTTGGTCACTTGAACTTTAGGGCTCATACATATGTTTTGTTGGGCTAATTAACATAACCATGTGCATTGTTCTTGCTACAGTGGAGATCAAGATTCTGTAATTCCACTGACTGGAAGCCGTACCTTAGTTCAGAAGTTGGCAAGAAAATTAGGACTGAATTCAACAGTCCCTTACAGAGTATGGTTTGAAGGCCAACAGGTATGTATATTAATTACTAAGGTAGCTTTTGGCACCGTTCTTTTTTTTTTTGTTTCTTTTCTCCTTAATATCCAAATAGTTTCTATGGAGTTATGCTTTTTTAGCTTATTCTTAATTAAAAAAGGCTACTCCTATTTTTGAAAATATCTTTAAAGTTATGTTTGACATGAGTTCTTTTAAAAAGAAGAGAAAATCCAGAAGCTGAGTCAAATACCGCTTGATTAAAATCTTACAAATTTGAATTAGTAAGAAACCATTGTAGAAATATTGGTTTATAAGAGGTCAGAAGCCTTCATTGGACTGATTAGTGACTATATTTTTGTCCATTATTAGTTAATGTGTAGATTTTTTTTCTCTGAACCAAATTATGTCTGCATTCACAACAATAGTAGAAAGCAATTTCTTTGGAAGTAGCACCATTTTTTTAACATAACCCAAATTGTATGTATTATACATCAGAAACTAATCCCAGTTAATGAAACTTAGGTTGGTGGATGGACTCAAGGATATGGCAATATCCTCTCATTTGCTACTGTTAGAGGTGCCTCCCATGAAGCCCCTTTCTCACAACCTGAAAGATCACTTGTGCTATTCAAGTCATTCTTGGAAGGCAGGCCTTTACCTGATGCTTTCTGACACACCCTTTGTGTTTTCATATTTAGTTTAGACTGTAAGTAAGCATTATCCTTAATAACATATCATTAGCAAAGGAAAGTATTAACTGTGCAGAATTTCAAAAGAAAAGTTGGAAAAAGCATTTATTTTTTCTTTTGGGTTTTCAACCTTTGTATGTGAGTTTTTGTGTGCTTGGTTGTTCTTGAGCTGTCAAATGTAATGGACCTTTGGGTTTAAGTGATTCTGTCAAAATGTCGTAAGAGAATACTGTTATGTGAATTCGGCCCCTGCATGCAAACATCAGTATGTCACATTTCTTGTGTCAAGTGGTGTTGACAAATATATAATGCCACTCAAACAACTCTAGAAAAGAATTGTATTATTTATATATCACTTTTTTACAACACTACCTTTTTTTTCTTTATCTGTCAAATTCATCTTATTCAACACCTATTTTCTTTCCTCTTCTTATGCACAAATCTTTTGTACAAATATAATTTCTCTTTTTTAAAATCAGTTTTCGTTAAAGGAACAACAATTATATTAACCTTCACTTCACCCACCTCAATTTACTTACGGTAACTAAAGTCATATAGAAACTGCAATTCCATCTGTAAGGTGTATGGATGCAGTGTCCATCTGCAGTTTATCTCACTCTGATGAATAACAATATTATAAAAAATAAATTTTTAAGCACTATTCACTGTTAAGCACTGTGCTGGCTATATCAAATACCAAGGGCCTATCCATAACAGCTTATATACTGATCTTTATAATGTCCAAGAGCTTAATAGTGGTAGAACTAAGCTAATTAAGAATCAGGAACTGTTAGCATAAGTGACAGTGACTTATATTCTTTAATCAAGTGATTTAGAATTCGAATTCTAACTTTAGATATGAAATTGATCATATTAGAAGAAAAATATTCATCGTGTGCATTCTCATAGTCCCATGATAAGAAAAAAAAGTAAAAATAATTCTAATAAAGATTACTTGATATTAATACCATAATAAAAAAGCTAAACTATATATGCTCTCACACATTAGTCTTTTCTTCATTAGACATAATTGGCTTTCGAAACCATGTTATATATGTAGGAAATTATATGCCAACAATGACGTAAACTAGGGATAATTCCCGGTTCATCAGAAGACAAAAAACATCTCTACAGGAGAGCTTGTACTTAAGTACTAACTCTCTTCGCTTAAGGGAACACCTTTTTTTTTTCTTTTTTCAGAAAGGTGGATTCTGATCCCATCTGTCCTCTCTGCACATCTTCTAAAGAAACAGTATAAAAATGCACAAGTTGTAAGAAAAAGGGGGGGGAGACATAAAGTGATTTGGTAATTTCACTAGTGTAGATTAGATTAGCAACCCTTCATCGTACAGAAGGGGACAAAATGTAAGATGCCACATTTTGATTAATAATAGCACTGAGTTTGCTTGTACTCACCACAATTGCTTGCTTTTGATTCCAGAGTGGAACTTATTCAAGATTTTAATCAGTACATAATAACATTGTTGGCATTTTTTGCAGAATCAAATTTTAAATCTTGATGTGTTGAGAATTAACAATCCAAATTTCCCCTTTATTAACTTAAACCAGATGCAAAAAGGTGTAAGCGTGAAAGAATAATTACGATAAATTTTATTGTATGCTGTGAACAAACAAGAAATAGAAAACCTTCCAACAAGATCAGTCTTTTTTTTCTTTTCAAACACCCTTATCTTTATGGATAAAATTTATAGGAAGATAAGGAAACTTAATTTGTAGTTTATCATTATGAGTCTGCAGTCAAAGAAACATCTTTTTTTATCCTTATGAGCTGAAAATGAATCCTAAAATTTTTAAAAGATATGAAAAAAGAAAATAGTTTATAAAAGAAGGCCAAAGGTAACTCCTATATAAACACATGTTCAAGAATCCAATCCAACTCCTTCACATCAAGTCTTGGATCTTTTGTTTAATTTTATATAATTTTGGTTTTTGTGATGTGGTCAGTTATTATGATTTTTGTTGTTGTTCGTTAAATTTAATATATTAATTTTAAAATTATAATTTAATTTAGTTTTTATATTTAGCCCAGTATTATCATTTCATTTTAAAGCTTATGTATATTTTTATTCTTTATTGTTATACTGATTTTAGTTTTAACTACTTTATAATTTGAGTTTTGATTTTTGTTTGTTCATTTAAGCATATACATTTTAATCACATCACATGTTAATTTTGGATAAAATAAGACATAAAAAGAGAGTAATTTTTATCAATTTATAAATAGACGGTAAAAAAATCAATTTATAAAATAACATTAAATAATATAAAAAGATTGTTGCACAACTCTGTAAAAGGATTTTTTGGACCCTTTATTTCTAGTATAATTTTATTTTTTTTTTGCACAATTCCATAAAATGAAATGTGTTTATTTTCTCTTTATTCCTCCACCAGTCTTTTTTCCTATCGTAATTTGTCCTGACGATATTTTACCAAAAGAAACATTATTTTGAATGGTAACAAGAAGAATGCATTTAATTATGAAATTGTTCTCTTGTAATAAGCTTAGGGTATTTAACTATATTTTTTTCCCACATTCATAGTTTAATTTGTTTGGAATATAAGGTTAACTAGAGTCATCCATAATAATATGTTAAGACCAAGATCTCAAGTGGATAAAAAGTTTACAAGATTTTTCATATAGATCATCCATGAATGTTTTTTTATATTAAACAAGGTTGTTTATGTATCAAGGCCTTCGCCTTAAGCCAAGTTGAACTTTTATTTTTTATTTATATATTTTTAGAAAAATAGTTTAAATTTAAATTGTTAAATAATTCATTCTACTGTATTATTTTATTTTTAATTTATATATATATATATAATTGTAAATTATTTGAGAAGTTTTACTACTCATTTAAAAAGTTGTAGGAAAATTAATTTACAGATACTTTGACTTCAAACAAAAAATTAATATTGAAATAATTATAGAAATTAAATTTCATAAAAATAATATGATCCATAAAAAATCATTTTTGATGAATAGAAAATTTGCCTAGAGCCTCAACATTTCTACACAAGACCACGTATAACAATGACCTTTATGGTTCTCTTAAAATAAAACATGAGGTTAGAATTAAATGTGTCAAACACAAGAACACATATAACAATGACTTTTATGGTTCTATGTTAAAATAAAACATGAGGTTAGAATTAAATGTGTCAAAAAAAACTATGAATTGAGAAGAACTTGCTCCAAAGGAAGGTTGTGAGCACAATTCGATTAGTCCTTGCTCTAGAGATAAAACACAACGTGTTGAGAAGAACTTGTTCTATACTTATATCCTATGGTAATGTAATTTCTATAGAATTTTAAGTCAAAAGATAAGGTGTATGCATATTGAAAATTGAATTGTTATCACTAAGATTTAGGTGGCTTAAATGCAAAGTAAAATATTATATTTTACTATATGAACCTTAATTGAATGAATGCATTGGAAGTTGTTTTTGTTTCAACTTCCAAAAGTGTTTATTTATTATAGTTGATGACAATTTTCACTATAAATAGATAAGAGAATTAATGGAGAAACACAACACATGAAGAGAGAGTGTGTAAGAAGAGAGATTGTGAAACAAAGTCACTTTGTTGAAAAAAAAGTGTCTTTGTATGAAAGTGTTATCATTTCTTGTAACCATTGAGTGAGATACTCAAGTTTGTAGAGTGATACACTATTTGGGGTGAGTTACAATCTTGTAATCATTATTGTGATAGTGAAATAGTTTTGAGACGATTCCATGGATGTAGACAAAAAGTGTCGAACCACGTTAAATTCTTGTGTTTATTATTATTTTTTCTACGGTGTAATCTTTGTGTGTGTTTTTACGATCCTTTGTGGGTGTGAGTAATTTTATTTGTGGGAGCGTTGATTACCCAACAATGATATCAGAGCGTTGATTCTCCAACAGTGATATCAGAATTATGGCCGAGAGCACACAAAGGTTCGAGATACTGTTGTTTTACGAAAAAATAAATTTTATGATTTGACAGAGTACTATTCAAGACCTTTTGGTGCAGCAAGGTCTTGATCAGGCGTTAGAAGATGAAAGGCCAACTTCTATAAATGAAACCGAGTGGACTAAGATCCAAAGGAAGGTTGTGAGCACAATTCGATTAGCCCTTGCTCCAGAGATAAAACACAACGTGTTGAAGGAGACAACATCGAAGACCTTGTGAGAGAAGCTCGAGAATATTTATGCATCAAAGTCGCTAACCAATCATCTTTGTTTGAAGATGGAGTTGTATCAACTCAAAATGGAGATGGGAGGAGATCTCCATGACCACATCAACAAGTTCAATCAGCTAGTAAGTCAATTGTTGAATGCAAATGATAAACTCTTTGATGAGGAGGGCGCTGTTGTTGTTGGTCTCACTACCAAGGTCCTTCAAAGCTTTGGTTCAAATGTTGCTTGTGGGAAGACCAACTTTGAATTTGGATGAGGTGATCACCGCTCTTAGAGAAAATGAGAGAATGATGAGAACTGAAAATGTTGATGATGAACACAATGCAATAGTCGTGGTGGAGTCTGAGTGAGGAAGGAATCATTTAAGAAGACATGATGGGCCAAGATGAAAGATTAAAATTGCAATCACACCCACAACGAGATATGAGTAACATACAATATTACTATTGCGGTGAGAATGGTCATGTGCAAGTGAGGTGCAAACAAATGAAGGAGAACTTAAAAAAATTAAGAGATATGAACAAAGATGGCGTCAACTCCCAAGCTAATGTAGTAAAAAATGTTGAAGATGAAGATAATGTGTTTTTGGTAACAAACGATGAGGTTGCTAAAACAAAATGGGTGATGGATTCTACTGCCTCAAAACACATTTGCAGAGGTCGAGAGATGTTTGACACTTTGAAAACCGATGGAGAATTTGGTCATTTCAAGTTAGGGAATGGTGGAAAAATGAAGGTTGAAGGCATAGGGAGTGTGAGGATGAAGCTCCATGATGGTGCTATTCGAACTTTCTTAAATGTGAGGTTTGTACCTTTTGCTATTGTCAATATGATTTCTATGGGGGGAGATGACATCACAAGGGTACAAATATATTGGTTCAAAGTAGGGATGCAAAGTGTACAAGGGGAGACACTTGGTGTTGCGAGGACAAAAAAATAAAGGTAACATTTTCTATTTGGATGGTCAAGCCTTGAAAAGGAACCATGATAGCAAAGTGAAGAAGAAAATGAAGGTTTCTAATATTGTGGAAGTGCTGGGAAATACTTCTATTGGAGGGAGAGTTTGTTCATTTTCAAATTGATTGAAGGATATTTCTCTTTTGGCTTGAGGGGGAGAATTGTAGAGTTTCAAGCCAAAAGATAAAGGGCATGCATATTGAAAATTGGATTTTTATCACTAAGGTTTAGGTGACTTAAATGCAAAGTAGAAGATTGTATTTTACTAGATGAATCTTAGTTGAATAGATGCATTGGAAGTTGTTTTTGTTTCAACTTCCAAGAGTGGTTATTTATTATAGTTGGTGACAATCTTCACTATAAATAGAGAAGATGATTAATGGAGAAACACAACACATGAAGAAAGTGTGTGAGAAGAGAGATTGTGAAACAAAGTCACTTGTTGAGAGAAAAGTGTTTTTGTGTGACAATGTTATCATTTCTTGTAACCATTGAGTGGGATACTCAGATTTGTAAAGCGATATACTATTTGTGATGAGTTTTAATCTTGTAATCATTATCGTGATAGTGAAATAGTTTTGAGACAATTCCATAGATGTAGGCAAGAGATGTCTAACCACGTTAAATTCTTGTGTTTATTATTATTTTTCCTACAATGTAATATTTGTGTGTGTTCTCACGATTCTTTATGGTGTAGATAATTTTATTTGTAGGAACATTGATTACCCAACAATAATATGAGAGCGTTTTCAACCATCTCTTACGTTTCAATTAAGCTTATTATATATATTTGTGACTTATTGATTATAGTTCATGCGCTTATGGGTTTCGTTCGCACTACAACAGCTCATATATTGCATGTCTTTAACTCAACCACATGAACTAGGGATGATATTGTTTGCATTGATTAGGAGATCGAGTGTCCTATCATAGATCACATTGGATGGGCTATTGTATTGTAAGAAAGAAAGAGAGAGAGAGAGAGAGAGAGAGAGAGAGAGAGAGAGAGAGAGAGAGAGAGAGAGAGAGAGAGAGAGAGAGAGAGAGGTGAGAGAGCTAGGTGGGAAGGAAGAAATGACAGGAGAGAAGACATTTTTACTTTCTTCATCTTTAGGTTTCCGATGTAGTATGAAGGAAATGAATTTTTATGGAAGATTTTATAGAAATGGGGGAGAATATGGGAAGTATTCATTGCCAATAGGAAAAACAAATGGGGATATTGATATGATTTTGTGAGATTCCTGAGGGTCAAAAACGTTAAGGAGCTGGAGATGAAACTAGATAGCATTATCATTGGTAATATTAAGTTACATGTTAATTAATATACCTAAGTATGCATAGATGAAAGTAGAAAAAATGGGTAAGCCCATAAAAAACAAACAGTACCATACAGCATCTCGAGAAGTTTGACTTTGTAATGTCAATAGATTAGAATATAAAAATATAATGTTCGTTTTAATTTATTTATAAACTCTTGATTAATTAATCTCTTAAGGTTAGCTAGTAGTGAAATTTTTGGATAATATATACAAGATTCTATTATCAAACCTTAATTAGTATCACAGTCACAAAAAATTAGTCCATGTGAGCCATGATGTAACATCCTTAATTTAGTCCAGAAAATATGCATTATATTGTAAGCTTTGCCATATAATATAGTAATAATACTGATCCCTTGAGATATTGACTTGTTCACTTTAAGTAACAAGATAACACAGTATTCAGAAGAAGAAGAAGAAAAAAAGATAACGCATCACCGTCCCACGCTAAAGTTAAGGAACAAAAATGGTACTTACTGTATAATGAGAGTCATAATTTGCTGAAACTTTAAGCCAGCCTCCTTTCATTCCCATGGCCTGCCACTCCCAAACCAACTTCTTTATTCACTTATTACCTGACCCACCACCACCCGGCATCCATGGCTTCAACTTTTCTAATTTAATTCCATTTTTTTATATCCACATCCATAATATCATAAACTTATTTATTTTCTTATACACTATTGCCATCAGATATATTATATATATATATATATATATATATATATATATATATATATATATATATATATATATATATATATCGGGGAAAACACAATCTATACGATAAAAGAATACCTAAGTTTAATAATTAGTAAAATAGAGAGTTACCTTAATTTTATCTAGTTTCTATTTTAAAACGTTTGTATTAGAAATTAACGAAAAAGTTTATAATTAATATATAATTTGTATTGATGAAGGAAAAAGGAACACATGAAAGAAGGAGATGATAACAAAAGAAAAATACAAAACAAAATAATCTAGATCTTGAATTTTCATAATTAAAAATGAATTTGAATTTGTAATGAGTCATGGATTAAAATAAAATATACTAAAATGTATTGAAATGAGTCATTCTTTGTATTTTTCTACATGCACCACCCTTGTATATAGCAAGGATTGAACTTCAATATTGTATTGTATTATGTGGCTTCATGTGACCACAGTATGGCACTACTTGTGCTTCTTTTATATACATTGAACTCTTTACTTATTAAAAAAAAAACTAATATACAAAGAAAAGTTCTATAAAATAACATGAAGAAGAAGAAGATAAGGTAAAAAAACTATAAAATGCAACAAATAATTCTCCGCACTTGCCTCGCAACTTCTTTGTTCTCTCTTCAAAATTTTCTTTTCAAAGTTTTTAGAATTTTCTTTCCAAGCTCTTCAGAGTTAATCACCTATGCAACTTTTTTGTTATTTCTTCAAAATTTCCTTTCCAAAGTTTTTAGAATTTTCTTTCTAATCTCTTCCGAATTAATCACCTGCTCACTGTTTACCTGTCATTTATGTTCAAATCAAGCATAATTGTAATACCTGACAAAAATAAAGAATAAAACATATAAGAGGGGATACTCAATATTAAAGATAAGAATGATTACTCAATATCTAATATAAGGGTGGTTCCTCAAATTTGTTCATTGATTAAGGAATTCTATTTCCTAATTCAAATACATATATACACACATAAAAAAATATGTAAAATAAGATGCTAATAAAGAAAATTGACCGACAAAGATAAAGAGGGTTATTGGTTTTTTTAATGCAAGTAGGGAGTTAAACAAATAATTGATTTGAAATTGATACATTGACTTTCACACAAATATCCTACAATAAAAATACTTTCTTTTTCAAATTGAAGCAACTAATCAAGAAGGGGAGAGAGAAAAATAAATGATTGAGGAGATCTCAAAACAATTGATCAATGAGTATATTTTTCAAAAAATAAATAGGAAGCATTCACACAACATTATTAAGTTGATACATTCAATGATTTGGAATCACATATAATTATTGTTGTAAGTGCACATGTCCTTCAATAAATTAAAAATACTTTTTTTAATGAGTTAAATTTTGACTAAAAATATTACATGATGCAGAGGAACAAAGACATATAGAAATGAGGTGGGTATTTTATATTGAGAGATAAGGGATAATTGAAAATGAGAATGATGGGTGAGGAGGCTACAGAATCAAACAATGAGTGTCAAACCATTGCACTATCGAGAGCAAAGGATTGACAAAAAAATATAAAAACAAAAGAAGATTAATATTAATATGATTACCAGACAAAAGAATAATAATGTCACATTTTGTTTTTTTTATAAATAAATTAAATTAAGACTGAATGATGTTGGATTTTAAAAAAATCATATAAAATAAATTAAAAAAATGTAAAACCAAGATATTTTTTTTAAATAGCTTCTTTAATTTTAAAACAGTTTTATTTTAAAAGTGAATATAATGATTTTAAAAATCCCACACTAAACAGTTTTTATATGCAACATGATTTGAAACCAAATTAATAAAAGTAAATTTTTTATTGTCAAGTAAGCTTTCAAATATCAATGCATACATTCAGAACAAAATGGTGAATATGAGCAGTTTATTCAGCATTATTTTTTTAATTTCAAATCAAATCTCAAACAAACATGCAAGAAAAATGTGAAGTACAGAAAAAGGTTAACTAACTTTAAAGTGTTTATCGTCAAGAAAAAAACTTCAACGTGTGAGGAGTGAGAATAGAAATGGATGGAGAGAGAAAAAAAGGATGAAAAATATTCCGATATACATATTTTGTTTAAATTTATTTTTGAAAAATGAAATTATATGCTTTTGTAAGTTTTGAAGAGTGAATTGATATTTGTAAAAATAAAGACTAAAAGTTGATTATCAAAAGTTATATTCTCCTTATCTGTTGCTATAGTTTTAAATAAAAAGATGGAAAATTATATTTTTGGAAAAAATATGCACCTTGCAAAAGTGTGAATTTATTTTCCAACTATGAGATTATATGCATTTAGTAAGTTTTTAAGGATAACAAAAATGGAGACCAAATAATAATTTCCAAAAGTTACATCTCATTTATATATTCTTATATATAACTATTTCCAAAGAAGAAAAATAAATTAGAATAATGATACTCATTTCAAACTTTCATTCAACAAATTGTACAATTTAAGAGAAAAATAAAGAGTGTGTTATAACAAGTATTATTAAAATTGTTGAAAATGTTTCAATACTCAACACATTATTATTGCCAACCTTAACCTGTGTAGACTGGAACGGATGTACATATATTTTTTTGGTTTTAATTTTTCCAATATGTATTATATCTTTAAATTAAAATGATTTTTTTCTTATTAGGGATTTGATTGTGAAAATAATTTTATTTATTTATTTTTCTATTTTTTTATAAAATATGTAATTATATTTTTATAGTATTATGAAGTTAACATTATTTTCAAGAATAAAGTAATTAAAAATCAAGTTTTAAGTCTACCAACAAAAAATATTTGTTATTAGTTTTTAAAGTAAAAATAAAATGTATGTAAAAATATTCAACATATAACTATTATTTAAAGTAAAAAAATATTTTTATATTCTTTATTGTGGTGATATTACAATTAATTTTTTTCTGTTTAGACAATATTTAAGAATAATTTATTTTCCCTTTTAATATTTTTTCTTCTTATAATTCATTATTATTTTTGAAAGACTACAAACTATTGTAATTAGAATCAAACGACATTATTAATTCTCCTTTTATATTATTTTGAAAATTAAACAGTGTTTGTTAAGATTTGTCAATAGGACAAATTTATGAATAAGAAATATGATATACATATAATAATTTATATAATATTATTTTTTTTATTTATCTCTCCATTACTTTATTTATGATATCTAATTTTTTGTTTCTTTCTCTTAATTGAACAAATTGTTGTGCAATTTATTGTACAAGTAACATTTCTTTATAAATAATGGATTTGGCTCTTCTAATATATAAGATATTGACAATTTAGACTTTAAAATACCCTAACAAACATTTTCTCTAATTAATATTTTTCACATATATATTTTTTGTTGTTTTTTCATCTTTATTTTATTGTTATTGTTTGTGAGGCTCCAAATATTGTTTATTGTATTTTAAATATGAAAAAAATGATTTGTAACAAAAAAAAATTAAATGAATGATTACCATTCAAGACGCTTGATTAAAAAACTATTTATAAAAAAAATTAAACATGAATCGGATTGCGATTATACTTGAAGGCATAAAAAGTTAAAGTTTAAAGATCATTCGTAATAAATTTAAAATTTATGGTGTGTAGTTATAAAAGAGATAAACTTTAAGAATTAATTTGAACAAAATTAAAGTTTTAAGTGTGTATACTTAAAAGGAACAAGGTTTAGGAGGACTTATATTCTTTTCCCAGTACATAACTATATTTTCTATTACATGTTCTTGTTCTTGAAATATTTTGACTCACATACTGTGTTTCCCTCCATTCTTGAAAAAAGGCGTTCCGAGCAGTTTTTTGCACTGTCACCGAAACCAAAATCTTTTTTTTTTTTTTATATATATACCAAACAAGATGGCCAAAGACAAAGAGCAGCTAAAGCAGGATCCCACGGCAATCACCACTTCCTCACAAAACCAAAACCAAGCCCAGGTTTAAACCCATTCTTTTTCACTCATATTTGTTTATATAAATGAAAAAAAAAAAAGAAACTCGTGTTAATCTAGATCGTGTTTATATAGATTCATCAAGTGTGTGTGTGTGATCTTCAAACTTCACTCCTAGTCCTAACCCATGTTTTGAAATTTACTTTTGGGAGTAGGAATTTCAGGGTAAAGGTGAAGTGGAAAAGGAGGAAGAGGCTGAGGCCCCTTTGACTCTAAGCGTTACTTCCAAGGTATTTTTTTTTTTTTGAATTGGGTTCTCTCTGAAATGAAAAAGATTGAAACTTGTTTGGTGAATGCAGGTTTTGAACATGTTGGGAGACATCACAGCAGGGCCTGCATCTATGTTCGCGCAATGGCTCCAATTAGTTCGTAAACGCACTTCTAACAGTCGCACTTCTGGCTTCCCTCACCGTTCTTCCAGCATGCCTTCTAGGTTTCATACTATTTCTTCTCCATCAATTGCATTTGTACCATTGTTTCATTATTGTCATTGAGCATGAAATATAATAGGCTGATACTAAGGGGGTGTTTGGTTTTGTGAAAATTATTTTTTTTGTTTATACGACGACAACAACAACAAAGCCTTATCCCACTAGGTGAGGTTGGCTACATGGATTACACCACGTCATTTGAGTTAAAACCAATGTTTCAGAGATATTATTGAGTCTAAGGTCTCCCTTGATGATTCCCTGCAATGTCCTTTTCAATCTTCCTCTTCTCCTTTTTTCCGGACTAAAAATCATGTTATCTACTCTTTTAACTGTTGCCTCTTGTGGCCTTCATAAATAATTACAAAAATGTCACATTGGTATTACTTTTGTTTACTATGTTCAAAATTTTGTAATTTGTGATTATTTGTTAAAATAAGAAGTAAAATAAAAAATATTTTCTCAAATTAACCAGCCTTAAAAAATTCTCTTTTTGGAAGGGGAGTAGTAAAGGGGGCATGTTGGGGAAATTTTTTTGTTTGATATGAATTTAGTATACTTTCTTTCTTAAGTGGTTGCTAAATGCTAAGGTTGATTTAATTTTTGTTCAGCCCGGGAGAATCTATTGAGGACGCAAAGAATGATCAGCAAACAGAGTTTAGTTTGTGGGAGAGGCTTGGTAAAGCTGAAATGTTGGACATTGAGTCAAGCTCATTTTCTTGGGACAGACTCTCTTCACTTCACCACACCGAACATACTAGCAGCAATGAACATTCTGAGGATGAAATAAACCGCGCTCTTGAGGTTTGTTCTTTTTTCTGTACTCTTGTTTACTGACACAAAATGTATAATGTCAAGGGCTTTCGAAGTTGTGTCAGCATGCAAATAACTTCAATGTTCAAGCTCCAGAGAGTTAGATATACAGATAAAAAGCATGTGATTATTATTTCAGCATGTTGATGATCATTGGTGTTTTTTTTAATCTTTATAAAGAAAAAATATTGTTTATGTCCAATATATTTTTTGTTAGGTACTTCCATATAACATCAACACTTGTTCTGATTTCTTTTTTGTTACATCGAGCATTTCCTGTGTGATGGGTTGACTTGAAAAAATCAATGTTATGTTGTAATAATTGTGTATTTTTTTTTCTTTTGAGTTTTGAAGTACATAAATGGTTTATTTTTCTTTACCTGTGGCTCTGTCTCTTCTCATTTGTCTGTACATAGGTAACAGTAAATTCTGGAGGGGTGGTCTTCTTTGCCTTTTTCAATGGTTTTGGGAACGACGATGCCTCTCCAAAAGAAGCAGCCGCTGTTATAAAGATATCATCTTCAAGAATGGCAACGCAATCCGAACGTCTTGGTTACGAATTTGCCAAACAGTTGGGAGTCCAAACTCCGCAGGTTATTCTCTTACTTTTTTTTTTTTATCTAATTGACCTTCTGAATTGTAGGCTTAGGGTATCAAACTATATTTCTGCTAAATTCATCCTTTACTTTTATTGGGAATACAAGGCTAGAGTCATCCACAATACAAGTTTAGAGTGGACCCAAATAAAGGAAGCTACAGAAAAAGCAAGGGATGTTGCAAGTTCTGCAGGCGATGAAGTTGATGAAATGACATGCACAGTGTCAACGGAATTAAATGCCACAGCAAATTGTATGAGATTGCACAGTTATTTGTAACAATTACTCTCTTAATTAGGATAATTAGCTGTAATTGTATATATGGCAGTTTTTGGCCTAACCTTTTCTGAATTTGACATGGTATCAGCCTAGGTTTCGATCCAAGATCCTAGTCTGCACTTCTTTCCTTGTTCTTTCAGCCTCGTCCAAGTTTCAGTTCTCTCCAAGTCCTTGTTTTTTTCCTCTTTCTTGGTCATTTCTTTCCCATTCCAGATTACCATCCCTTGTCCCATGTCTACCGAAAAGTATGATGTCCTCTTGGTTCGCCTTAATGGCAAAAACTATTCAGCTTGGGCATTCCAATTCCAGATCTTTGTCACAGGAAAAGACTTATGGGGTCATGTTGATGGCAGTTCTCCCGTCCCTGACAAAGACACAACTAAGGTTGAACACGCCAAATGGACAGTCAAAGATGCTCAAGGCATGGCCTGGATCCTAGGCTCTGTCGATCCCAACATTGTCCTGAATCTTCGGCCTTACAAGACAGCAGCCACAATGTGGAATTACTTGAAGAAAGTCTACGGTCAGAACAATGAAGCTTGAAGGTTCCAGCTTGAACACGACATCGCTACCTTTAGACAGGATAGTCTCTCCATCTCTGATTTTTACTCTCAATTCATGAATCTTTGGGCTGAATACACTAATATAGTTTATGCGGACTTGCCTTCTGAAGGCCTCAGTTCAGTCCAAACAGTTCATGAAACTACTAAACGCGATCAATTTCTTATGAAATTGAGATCTGATTTTGAAGGTATTCGTGAAAGAGTTAGGCCATCTCACTTATTTCTTGGGTTTAGAGGTGCATTATCATCACCAAGGCATTTCTCTATGTCAACACAAGTATATTCAAGACTTGGTCCAGCTAGCTGGACTCCCAAATGCCACCCCTGTTGACACTCCCATGGAAGTTAATGTTAAATATCGGAGAGATGAAGGTGAACTTCTTGATGATCCCACTCACTATCGCAAGCTCGTGGGAAGTCTCATCTATCTAACTATCACTCGCCTAGATATTTCTTTTGTTGTCCACACCGTGAGTAAGTTCATGCAATCTCCGAGGCATTTGCATCTTTTAGCAGTAAAACAGATCATTAGATACCTCCTTGGCACCCCAAAGCATGGTCTGTTTTTTCCTGCTGATTCCTCCGTACAACTCCAAGCATACAGTGATGCTGATTGGGCTGGTTGTCCAGACACAAGAAAATCTACTATTGGCTGGTGTATGTTCCTAGGGAATGCTCCTATTTCATGGAAATGTAAGAAACAAGATTTAGTCTCAAAGTCCTCCACTGAAGCAGAATATCGCGCGATGTCTGTCACTTGTTCTGAAATAATATGACTGCGTGGTCTCCTCATAGAGCTTGGATTCTCTCAAGCACAACCAACTCCGCTGCATGCTGACAACACCAGTGCCATGCAGATTGCAGCAAATCCAGTTTACTATGAATGGACTAAACATATTTAGGTTGATTGTCACTCTATTCGCGATGCCTATGATCGAAGAGTCATCAGTCTACCACACATCTCAACTTCCGTTCAAATAGCTGACATTTTAACTAAAACATTGGCACGTCAGCGACACAATTTTCTACTTGGCAAATTGATGCTGGTCGATTTCAGGGCATCAATTTGAGGGGGGATGTCAACGGAATTAAATGCCACAGCAAATTGTATGGGATTGCACAGTTATTAATTAGGATAATTAGCTGTAATTGTATATATGACAGTTTTTGGCCTAACCTTTTCTGAGTTTGACACAAAGAACTTTTGGAAGCACTTGAACTTAGCCGATGTCTCATGTTTATGAGGTATGATTCAAATCTAGTGCCAATATTATAAGGTCTCTACCATTACCATGGCAGCAGAAGATATCTTGCTTGTCTTGTTCTATTTATTTCATGGAATGTTATCATCGTAATTCATGATTGGGCTTGATAGGATAATTTCAAATTGTGGCATGCAATGTTATCATCTTAATTCTTATATCCAAGATAATGCAACAATCCAAGAAATAACATTTTCATATAAATTTCAATATAACAATGGCAGCTTTTGGCAATCAGCAAGATATAACTATTTCTTTTTGTGTCTATAGCAGAAGTTGGAGTAGTATGAAAACTATGACACTTTTGTTATGTCATTTTTAAGTTAAATCAAATCCATTATCTTTGTTTCCCAGGAAAGCAATTAACATGGTAATCATCTTCTTGCAGTTATGTGCACAGTTCACCCTTGCTTGAAAGCACTACAGCATTTGAATCACAGGAACTTGCAGAACGAACATCAGCTGCCCTTGACAGGATAATGTTGTTGGACCTTGTCATCAGAAATGAAGATAGGCTCCCTTGCCGGCAGCTTAGATGGCGTGGGAACTCCGCAAATTTGTTATTGGCTGAAAAGATAATCTCAAGTACAGATACAGCAGGAGAAACTCCTGATTCTGCAATGAACTCATATGGACAGAGAGCAAACAGGGCACTTCAAAAAGAAAAAAGGTCAACTTCAATGGATAGTAGATTGAATTCTCATAATTCTGGATTGGTATCACAATGCTTTGGTCTTTCTGACATAGTTTTAAAAGTCAAACGTCATTAGAATCAATGCTTACCAACTTTATTGTGGCCATTGATTCTGGCGTTCCTCGTCGACCCCCTGTTGGAAAACGAACAGATGATCAGGTTAGTTATCCTAAGTTGGTCGAGTTACTACTCAATAGCTCAGAGTTTTCCTCTAACCTGTTACATGATATAACTGGAGGGAGACTAGGATTTCCTCATGAAGACACAAATACAATCACTGATGTCCATCATACTACTGATGTAACATCAGTCGTTCATGTGTTCCGTAGTGGTTTTCGTGCTGCTCTCAGGGATCTGCAGGGATTCCATATATTCCTACTCACACTGCATCAAAAACTAGATAATTTGTTAAGATCATTTATGAATGCTATAGGCAAAATATCATCAGGGGAGTCTGAAAAAGAGGATGCAGTGGTTCCTGGCTCAGCTTCACCCACTGTTTTTGGTAGTTGTCCCTCTCCATCTAGTAAAGAAAGGCTTTCTAATGATATCCATCAAGATTGTAGTGATTCAGAATCTCAGAGAACTGCTCCAAGGGCATCATCATCTTCAGGCAAAAGAGATTGTTGTGACTCTGCTTCTTCCGTGTCAAGAGAAGGTTGGCATGGAAAACACTCTAAAGGAAGTGCGGATTCACTTCGTGCTCTCCGCTTGACAACCAAGCTCCGTGACTTACATAAACTTGCCAAGGTTGGTCTCTAGGTAATGTCATAATCAAGTTTCATAATTCATGGTTTTGGCTCCAATAATGCAGTGGTGAAGTTGTTTTGGTGCATTTCTTTCTTTTTTTATGGATAGATCATAAATAATCAGCCATTGTCATATTGGTTGTTGTGCAAAATAAAGATAATTTTATTGCAAGTCTATTTACACAAAATCAATCAGAGTAAATTACACCAACTACCCCCGAGGTTTCGTGCAATTACACAAAAACTCCCTGTTTTTTTTACTCCTACACTAATCCCATTAATTTTTGAAAAATATACACTGGAGTCCCTTTATATATTACACTAACTCCCCTTAATTGTGTGAAAAATATTATACCAGACTCCCCTAAAGGGAGGTTATTGTAAAGGTTAAAAAAGCAGGGGGTGTTTGTGTAAATTCACTAAACCTTCAGTGGTGGTTAGTGTAATTTCACAAACCATGGACAGTATTTAACATTCTGACAAAGATGTACTCTTGTCACTTTTGAGAATGAGAGCATGAATTTTGGTGAATCAGTTTCAGTTATTTTGGAGAAACAGGTTACTTGACCTTGTGCTCTTGTTGATATCTTCTAATTGATGTAATTACAGTGACATAGATGAGGTCATAAATCACCAGTACATTGAAAATGTGGGTTTCCTCCAAATATAATGTTTTCTGGTAGTTCCATTTCCCTATGTCCTGCATGTGCAAATGTCATACACAATCATGTATCGTAAGTGATTGACAAAAAAGGTTATAGAAGTGTTGTAACTATCCTGTCTTTGCCTAGTAAAACTGTATTTTACCACACATTTCCTTTTTATCTCTTGCCTTATACTTTATCACGATTTCCAGGTTGATTCAGAATCCCATAAAGAATTTGAACACTGGAATGAAATGCTTAAAAATGATGCGGTCAAGTTATGTTTGGAGCATAATTTTAACACAGGATTTTTTGAGGGTTGTGAGAACAACACTGTTGTTGATGCATATGAACTGAAGGTATGTCAATTTAAATTAGTATGCAGAACTAATATGTTGGATTCGTTATGGAGGATACATGAATAAAGCATCTACTCAATTGACCTTCAGGTCAGACTTGAGCATATCCTTGAGAGGATTGCCTGCATATCTGAGGCTGCGAATACAGAGAAACCATCTGCGGTTACAAATAGTCTGTTCATTGGTGGAGCACTGGCTGCAAGATCTACATACACACTGCAACGCTTGGGAATCACGCATATTTTATGTTTGTGTACAAATGAAATTGGCCAATCAGATTCTCAATTTCCTGATCTATTCATGTACACAAATTTCTCTGTAAGTTGTACTCTCATGTCTACTTTTTACCCCATTATTAGAGGTTAACTTTGTGTGAGAATCGATTGACTTCATGCTTAATGTCTGACTCTGCATTTTTATTAAAATCATACATGCATTTTTGTGCAGGATTAATTCAGTTTTTCTGTTTGATTGGAGCTTTAGATTTTTATTTGTTTCTTACTGTAATTACTTCATGAGTTTTCCAATTAAAATTTGATGTTCCATTCATTAAAAAAGTTCAAGTTTAAGATGCATGCTCATGAATATTTTTCATCTCCGACACAACCCTTACATGAGATATCTTTAGGCTTCAAGTGTAGAAAAAGGCTCTAGCTTTTATCTTAGTTTGTGCTAAAACTCACTGGGTTTGGTCTTTAAGTAGGAATCTTAATGAAATGTGAGATAAACCCTTGGGCCAGGGGTGGTAGTTACATAAACCCTCCCCAAATGCTTGAGCTGTTAGGTGCTACTGCCTGCCCATGGGACCATGGATGTTCTTATCTTTAAGTCCAGTATATATAGTTTACAACTTTAATATATAAATGGTTTTTTTTTACTGGAAATTTGGTTTTTGATAAAGCCCAATGGTTTCAAATTTTCAATTGATGGATGCAGCTTATCCCATCTAACGCATGGCTTGGTTGTTCTCTTCTCCACAAATGAATCCAATTTTGAAGTTTTTTCTACATTTAATAACATATTTATACTATGACCAAATTCAAACGTCGCAAGTTGATTCTTAATTTTATATCAATTAGTTTCTAATTTTTCTAATATGTGTTGATTTGATATTGTAATATATCTGTTCACAACCAGATTTAAATGAATCTGAATCGTGATCAGATCATATAGGTGATAGGCTATTTATTGCTTCCTGATTTTTTTCCCCTGATTGTGGCAGATTTGGTTTTCTCTTTGGGACTAACTCTGCCTATAAAAAATAATCAGACAAATAAAATATTTTCCTTCTCTGCTATGATAATATGATTCCCTCACTCTTTTTTTTAAAAGTGAAAGATAGCATATCAATAACTATTTGGATCCAAAACCAGATCCATATCATGCTGTACATCAAAAAATAACTGAGATGGAATTTCCTCCACCCAGTATCTTTCACCAGTGGTAAAAGCTTATGTAGAAAGCCTATGTGCAACAGAATTTGCTTTTATCTTTGTATGAGCTAACAAAAAGTTATGTGGATTCACTAGCATCACGACATTCCTGCAAAACAGCAGCATGGTATGTGTAGTTCTGGTACTTTGAATTGTTCCATGCACTCGTAAGGTCTTGGCAATCAGTTTCATAAACAACATTCTGCAACATATCACGACATTCCCTCACTCTTTCTATAGTTCACTTTTGGAAAAAATTTCATAGCATTTGTTTGAAAGTTTGATCTCTTTTCGCTTATAGAGTATTTTCTAGTTTAGCTAGTTCATTTTCTCTTTTAATCATGATATAATTTATGCTTATAATTGTGATTATTTATAATAAAAAATATGATAATTAAGTTATCAATTGCATTTTTAAAATAAGTTTCTGTTCAAGAATAATTCTTCACATTGGTTCTCGTCAATCTCCCATTTGAACAGGTGTGTGACACTGAAGATTCTAACATCAGCAGCATATTTGAAGAGGCCTGTGATTTTATAGACTATGTTGAACAAGCTGGTCGGAGTATTTTAGTCCATTGCTTCGAGGGGAAAAGCCGAAGTGCCACTTTAGTCCTTGCTTACCTAATGCTTAGAAAGTAAGTAAAAATATAAATACAATCTCATGTGATTATTGAAACTGAGGTTGCTATGGAGCTGACCCTCCATAACCAATCAACATGATAATTGTAATTAAATAATCAAACCTTAATAGCAAATATTATTACGGTTTTCAGTTAGGTGCTATGAAGTGTTATTATTCAGTATGAGGAACACTTGCAACTCTAAGTTTGTGTTCCTTGATAGTTAAGAGAATCACTGCTATTATTAACACTTGGGAGTTGGGACAGTATAGGAAATAAAAGCTATTGTGACGTAGGAAATTCACTTTGTTAGAAGCATGGAGTGCTCTAAAACGAGTTCATCGCCGATCTCAGCCCAACGATGGTTTTGCAAAGATCTTACTTGAGCTGGACCTGAAACTGCATGGGAAGGTTTCAATGGAGTGGCAGCAACGGAAACCAATGATGAAAGTTTGCCCCATCTGTGGCAAGAATGCTGGACTAAGCAGTAGCTCTCTTAAACTCCATCTTCAGAAATCACACAAAAGGCTGTCATCAGGAAGCGTAGATAGTGCCATGACAATGGAGATTCAGAAGGCATTAACAACTTTGAAGATTAGCCGTGGTGGGAGTGTCAGTCCCAAACCAAGGAAGTCTCATTCAACGATAGAAGCATAGATTTCTCTTTGCAAATATTAAGGAACATGCATTCAATATTTTGTTTTCATGTTAGAAATTGTGTGGGAGTAAAATAGTGGTTTGGAAGTGGGATTGTTTGCTTAGTTTAGTTAGTGATCTCATGTAGTTGGATATTAGGATTCGATTTCTTGATGTATAAATGGAAAACACTTTATTAAGAAAGGCAAAACTTGCTTTGTTGATCTCTTCCTCTCATTAGTTTTTAATTATTCAATTGAAGGGAAAAAAAAAATCCATTTTACATGTATTACAAATCTTTTTGTACAGGATAGACTGGCTCTCCCCTATTGCACGTTTACTTAGAGTTTTGCCTTTTCTACCAAGGGTTAGGTTAACATGTAGTTATTTTATGAAATAATAAATTAAAATATTTAAAGGAAAAAAACTGAAACATATAACTCTTTTGTAATCAAATCCTGCTTGCCCTGAAAGGTATCCCACCAAAATCAAAATTGTAAATTTTCTAGTTTGGCGTTGTGTTGCATATTGCCTCAAAGCTTTCTAATCTTTCTTGCACAAATTTGAGATCTAATTCTAATTTTGCGTTTTAATTGGTTAAAATTTGACAGCATAAATAGGCAGAGATCTAAGTCTATCTTTGTCTAACTGCTTCTCAACCGTATAAACACATATCAATTGAAATTCTAATTGTTGAAGGGAAAAGCACAATAGGCAAAGAATCACGTGAAGGGGCTTACGGGTTGCTATTGCTTAGGGACTTACGGTAGTACTATTGCTTACGATGTTTCGATATTAACCAACGAAGAGATTGTGAGACCTGAAGGGAGACATTAAACGGATTTCATTGTTAAAATGAAATTGCCTTCTAGATCAGACAACTCATGTCATTCGTGTGTTTAGTACGGATTTTCATTCATACTAAACAGCAATTTTCATATTACAGTTGAAGGATTTCAGTTTGATATTGTTTTTTATTACTTTTGGTCCAAGAGGTTAGGACATAGGAGATAGGGAATAAGGGGTGGGGTAGTTACTTAAGGATTGCACTGGTTAAAAGCATGATTGGGGGTACCATTGAGGACGCCCTGAAACTCAGTTTGCCCACAACAACCTCGGTGTATCTTTTCCGTTTAGACGCATTGAAATTGGTGCAGCCAATGTTTTAACAGGGAAACACATGGACTAAATCTTGCATCTTGATCTTGTCGTTTTAATTGTTATTTGTAAGTTCAAGTCTTGCATTACTCGTCCTTGGAACGTGTACAGTTTTTACATTTATCATATTTCTAACTTATTTATCTTCTTTTTTTCCTCATCTATTCACTTCCACATTCCACATCTTCCATTTCGTTCCTCACAACCAGAGTGTTAACTCCACCTATGCTCTCAGTCTCAGACAAGATGAAGGAGAATTTGTATTAGACCTTTGACGGCCAACATAAAACTAACCGATATAATACATGAATCACGTTGATTCACTCCGCATCCGCCCTACATTTTAAACTTGTGTATAGATGATTTGGGGACACTGTCGTATTCAAATTGATCTAATACCCTAAACCTGTCATTACATGCATTGCAATCTCAAGCAATGAATACGCCATAATGATCATTTACAGTAATGCTGGGATATTAATATTACATCATAGTCAAACCAGTGGAAACATACAAACACCCCCAGCTTCCGACGGAATAGTTCATTGGTGCCAAAGTTATACCGAATACGGCGCTGATTTTCACCTTCCCCACAAATCCTTTTTCAGTTTTTCCCTATATCCCCCTGGTAACCCCGCTACCCTTTTTCTGAATTTGATTTGCTTTATAGGCAAAAAACATGATGAGGCCTACCAGGTATTCCATTAAAAACTTTAGGTACATTGACAAGTAAAACATACTATGACTATGGTTTAAACAAATTAAGTACATAGTATTAGCAAATTAACCGCATTATACAGGAAGCGTCTCTGGCAAGGATTCGGGGGCTCCGCTGCTACCATTGAGCACAATCACATTACCATCAGAATCAACATCCACTATAACAGAGTCGCCCTCCTTGATCTCTCTGGCAAGCATCTTCTCAGCCATGCTGTCCTCCAAAAGTCGCATTATGGCTCTTCTTAGAGGTCTAGCTCCATAACTAGGGTTATAACCTTCCTCCACCACTCTGTCCCTGAATCTTTCTGTCACTTGAAGTTCAATATCTTTCACCTTCAGTCTATCAAACACCTCTTTGAGCATTATGTCAGCAATCTCCTTCACCTCCAGTTTTGTGAGCTGCCTGAAGACAATCATTTCATCCAATCTATTCAAAAATTCTGGCCTGAAGTATTGTTTTAGCTCCTCAGTTACCAGGCTCTTGATTCTGTTATAACTGCTATCCTTCTCATCGTAATCCAGATCAAATCCAATTTTGCGGCCTCCTTTCTCAATCACACTGCTTCCAACATTTGATGTCATTATAAGAAGTGTGTTCTTGAAATCCACTGTTCTGCCCTTACTGTCTGTTAGTCTTCCATCTTCCAGGATCTGAAGCATCATGTTGAACACATCAGGATGGGCTTTCTCAATCTCATCAAACAGTACAACAGTGTAAGGACGACGCCGAACTGCCTCGGTCAATTGACCACCTTCAGTGTAACCAACATATCCAGGAGGTGAACCAATAAGTTTGGAGACAGTGTGCCTTTCCATGAATTCACTCATGTCAAGCCGAATCATAGCTTCTTCGGAGCCAAAGTAGTATGCAGCCAATGCTTTGGCCAATTCAGACTTCCCCACACCAGTTGGACCAGAAAAGATGAAGCTGGCAATGGGACGATTAGGATTTTTTAGTCCAACCCGAGCTCGACGGATAGCCCGACTAATGGCTTTAACTGCTTCATCCTGACCAATGACTCGCTTATGTAAAGTCTCTTCCATCTTCAGGAGGCGATCAGATTCATCTGTTGAGACTTTCTCAACAGGAATACCAGTCCAGGATGAGACAATATGCTGTATGTCAGCTTCAGTCACAATAGGACCTTCATCCCCTGCCTCAGTCTCTGCCTTGCTCATCTCCTTGCCTTTCTCTACAAGTGTTGAGATCTGTGCCTTAAGATCCATCTCTCTATCACGTAGCTCTCCAGCCTATTCAGAAAATCACATACATCAACCCACAAACTATTGGGAACAAAATTGTACAGTTGACAAAGGAACCAATCATTAGACTCTTCATTTCTTTTTTTGGGAGTAGGGGGGCTTATACTACTACCAACATTTTTTGAAATCAAAAAGCTTACTAGAATCAGATGCCAATTTATAATTATAATTGATAAAAAGGTGATTCTCTTAGGGTTTGCTCATGTTTCAATAAAACTCTACATGCTAAATCTTCAGTTAGAGACATTACCTTTTCAAAGTCTTGGTTGCGAACAGCTTCTTCTTTCTCCTTAATAATCTGCCTCACCTCCTTGTCAAGTTCTCTTGCTTCTTCAGGTAACTGGAAGTACATAAAGTTACACAGCCCAAATTAGCTCAATAAAGTTACACAAGCCCAAATTAGCTCAATAATAGAAGCTAGAACTGCTAGTTGAAGGGTAGACAAATAATATACCTGTGCATGTTGAAGCCGGACTCGTGAACCAGCTTCATCAATCAAATCGATAGCTTTGTCTGGCAAAAATCGATCACTGCAGGGGGCAACATTATCATATGAGGGGAAATATTTGGTTAAGATATACGGTAGTAATAAAAACGATAGATATCAATCAAACGGGCTATATTCCAACACAAATAACTAATGTAAAACAATTCAAAGAGGGCTGCGACTGGTGCAAAATTCAGAAGTCTTCCAATTTAAACTTGCAATGTTGAAAATAAATTAAAATGTCTACAGCAGCCCAGAGACATAATAATTAGAGAAGGAGCATAGAAAAGAATAATGACAAACCTGATATACTGGTAGGACAGCTGTGCAGCAGCTACAAGAGCCTCATCAGTATAGCGGAGCTTGTGGTGAATTTCATACCGCTCTCTAAGTCCTTTCAGTATTTGTATGGTTTCATCTACAGTTGGCTCTGGCACTTTAACTGGCTGGAATCGTCTCTCCAAAGCAGGATCTTTTTCAATGTGCTTCCTGTACTCGTCTAATGTTGTGGCTCCAATACACTGCAAAAATATGTAAACACTTGAGTACAATGCCAGCAGTAGCAATTGAATTAAAACTATATTTAGTTTAATAATCTACATTCTACAAGAAGTTCATTAAGGTGAGTTCAGTATGGACATAAAAGCCTTTAAATAGGACTACAACAACAATAATGTAATATATTATCGACCCAGACTGCTGTCAATGCCAAACTTGAATTTTCAGATTAAAATTCCAATATTAGTTTTGAACCATCAGCATATTATTTAATTCTGACTACAAGCCAGCAATAACTCCAGACTATTTTAGAATTGAGACTTGGTAGCTGACCCATAGCATACCTATTAAATATTTATGAAGATTGAATGACCAGACTCATTCTTTCTCCCTCTTTACATATCATATTGACTTCAAGATCAGAATCAGCAAGCAGTAAATCCATTCTGAACATGTCAAGAGAGAGTACTACCTGTAGTTCACCTCTTGCAAGAGCTGGCTTTAGTATGTTAGCAGCATCAATTGCCCCTTCTGCTGCTCCTGCTCCAATCAAAGTGTGCACTTCATCGATGAAAAGTATTATCTCGTCACTTTGTTTGATCTCTTCCATCAGTTTCTTCAACCTCTCCTCAAACTCACCACGGTATTTAGTTCCAGCAACAAGCAGACCCATGTCGAGGGTTATGACCTAATTCATTCAGAACAAAGTACATTATTAGTGTGTTGGATATCAAACCATTCATATGCCTTTCACCCAACAGTGTATGCTAAAATCGGGCTTCCTTGGTCAAATAATTAGGACTTTGAGCCTTGCTGCCCTCATTATTTTATACTAAAAAAAAACAAATTCAGCCTTCAAGCCTAAAGGCACTTGTATTGGGGGGGCAATAAATTAAAAGGATTAGCTTTAAAATAACTGGGTCATGATAGAATAGAATGGAGAAATTATCAAAGGGTAACTACTCAATCCACATATGTAATCCCTTCAAACAGCACTGATCTTGATAATCCTTATCAATGACTAAAAGACAAGTGATTACCAACTTATTTTCCATTAGCTTAAACATGTCCAAAACAGTATTGTATGCCAAATATAATTGAGCAAAGAACAGATTCACATTATTCAAGAGCTAGGACTTGTCAAATCATACTGAACACCCACAAAACCAATAATTTTAAATAATACCAGTTCTGACCTGAAATGCCAGCATGAAATTAATATCATACAACCATATATGATTGGAAATGAGACAGCATGCCTAGATACTAGTTTGACCATCTTGGTGCCATAAAAACTCATTGTTGTCAAACATGTAATAAAAGTCCACAAATATATATATATATAAAAAAAAAACTGTTTTATAATGACTTACACAAATCCAGTAAGTTGAACAAGTAAATAGCAGCCAAAAGGAGATCATGAAACCCCTAAACTTAACACCAATTTTAAGAACGGCAGAGGTAAGATGATTTCTACAAACCTTTTTTCCCTCTATGGTTTCAGGTACATCACCATTTGCAATCCGCTGAGCGAGACCTTCAGCAATTGCTGTCTTCCCAACACCAGGTTCTCCAATAAGACAAGGATTATTTTTAGTCCGACGACCTAAAATTTGAGTCACACGTTCAATTTGCGGCTGCCTTCCCACAACAGGATCCAATTTTCCCTGGGGAGCACGTGAGAAATTAAGCTTTTATGCACAATAAAGCATAATCTACCATCTTCATGAAAAAAAACTGTGACCTTTCATTACCTCTTCCGCTAGCTTGGTCAAATTGGTACCATACTCCTCCAAAGTTGGCATCTTATTACCACTACTTCCTGAGCCAACAGTTGCAGTAACACTGTCAGCACTCTCACCCACCATGCGAATAACCTGTACCCGTGCAGTAGAAAATATAAATAACATCAAATTTCAGATTAGAAGAGAATGTCTCCATGTAAACAGAAGTTTGTGGGAAAAAGGTAAATGAAGGCATAATGCTAGCCTGTGTGCGAATATTAGTAGGATCAGCACCCAGATTTTCCAGAACACGTGCTGCTACACCCTCACCCTCTCGAAGAAGACCCAGAAGCAGGTGCTCAGATCCAATATAATTGTGACCTGATAATATCAAAGGTTAAAGCTCAGAGTTCCAGCAAGTTAAAATATTACAACTTAATATAATTTTTATCCCAAAAAGAAAAGAAGCATCAAGCCACACAAATAAAACAGATTGCCTCCAACAAAATTTCAAAAGCTGAAATGCATTTAAAGCAAGAGAGTACCATTTAATGGTGACACACACACTGCATGAACAGGTTTGGTGTAATTGACTAGATAGGCGTACTAGAAGTATTAACCAAAAGATTATGACAAGATAGAAGGAGTGTTTTGCATCATTATGGTTCATGATTTCTTCTATCTTTTCTGTAACTTGCAGTGTAATAATAAAGGGTAGCTTATTCAATCCTCCACTCTATCCTTTGTTCTTCCTCTTCTATAAGTAGTCAAAACATAGATGACTTCTTGAGTAAAATAGAAATACATAACAGACCCAATATAGCCAAATCACTTCTACCTTATTTAGTAACAATTACACCAGAGAAACATTGAGAAAACTAATAAGAAAAGACAGATGGATAAAAAGGAGGAAAATCTTCTGTTGAAGATACAAATGCTTTTTGCCAAATCACTTCTACCTTATTTAGTAACAATTACACCAGAATGGAAGAAGATGAAAAAGATGTTTACCAAGTTGACGAGCTTCCTCCAGTGAAAGTTCTAAAACACGCTTTGCACGGGGAGTAAATGGAATCTCAACAGCCACAAATCCACTACCCCTTCCAATTATTTTTTCTACTTCCACTCGTGCATCTTTGAGGTTGATCCCCATTGACTTTAGCACCTTAGCAGCAATACCAGTTCCTTCGCCGATAAGACCCAATAGAATTTGCTCTGTGCCAACAAAATTGTGACCAAGACGTCTTGCTTCCTCCTGGGCTAGCATAATCACTTTGATTGCTTTCTCAGTGAAACGCTCAAACATGGCTTTGGGCACGCATCTGGTAGCTCTTGCTTGCCGCGAAGACGTTGCAATGGATACCTTAGAATGAAAATCTATGCCAGGTCTCAACATAGTATCCAAAGGATTGAAAGTACGAAGCCCTGAGAAACCTGACATTCTTAATCCATTTGTCCGTAAAGCACTCATCATTTTGGTCGATCTTTTTAATTTTCCTGATCCCTTTTGCTGACCATGCCTATGCTCAGCCACTAGACCAGGGACATTAACAGACTGAGCCAAAACCCTAGCCATGATTCCTGAATAGCCCCGGCTGCATGTTTTGATGAAACATATTAACCAAAAAGTAACACACCAGAAGCAACAGAATGTAATAAGACAGGCATGCAAACAAGTTCCAGGCTTACAGAATTAGAACATCAATATTTAGGACAAAATTTCATAATGTAT
>NC_038242.2:13622243-13651215 GCF_000004515.6 Glycine max | reverse complement strand
CGGAGTATTTTATGGGACTAAGACGCAAATTTAAAAATTAGATATTAGACATGTGCTTGCAATAGCTCAAATTCCTGAGGCTGTATCCATAAGACCGTTGTCGCTTCCAGTTACCTTTTAATCGTCGGGAGCGATCGGGCATTACAAGCTGTATTCGCCTTCAAAAGTGTATTGTGTTTCGTAGTGGTTCAATTTTACAAGTAGTTCAGGAGATAAGGCAATATTTACAAATAAATTAATCTCATGAAAAATATTTGAGGTTGAAAATATAAACCAAGCGACTTCCGCCACTCTTTCGTGTAAAACTGGCGTGAAACTACCCAACAATGGGTGGGGGGGGGGGGGGGGGGGGGGAGTTGCAATGACACTTCAAGAATGATAAAATAAAAAATCCTCATTCTGCTTCCTAACTTGTCAACCTTCCATTTCCCCTCTTTTAAGCAAAACCTAACCAACAAAACGGGAAACCATGGCTGATACCGACTTCAATAACTCTAAAAAGGTAACAAACGTGAAGAGAGTGGAATGCAGTATTAACAAATCAACACCAACAACATATAGTTTGAGCTCGGAAAAGTGAAAGATTAAAATCGAAAAACAAACGGGAAAAACAAAGAAATGGAAAGATAAGAGTAACGGATGACAAAATAATTAACAAGAACAAACGAACAGTTATGCTGAGAAAACCAAAAAACTCAATAAATGAATCGACAAGCTGAATAAATTGCAGTTGCACGTGCAAGAACAAAAAGACTAATTAAGAAAAACAAGAACAATTGAACAAACACATGGTGGTCTAAACAGTACCAAAAAGGATAATTCTAAAACCTAATTGAAGCAACCAACAAACCTAACACTAACACACAAACAGTGGATGAATGGATGCAAATTACAAAAAAATTGAGCTCACCGGAAGCAGTGCACAAATAACCGATAACAATATCGAACCCAGAAATACAAAAGGGGAAAGAAAGAAAGAAAGATAAAAAAGATGAATTAATAAGTATTAAAGAAAGGAAGAAAGAGAGAGAGAGAAGAGAGAGAGAGAGAGAGAGAGACCTAAAGTAGCTGAAAAGAAGAAAGAGGGAGATGAATGAATTATATAGTGAGCGAAGATGAGAAGAGGAAGGAATAAAATTGTGGTGAGGAATAGGCGCTAACCTTCCCCGTCCCCTCTTTTCCAAGATATCTCTATCTCTAATCGATAACTCAATCTTAAATATCTACCGTAGGCACTTCCTGCACCCTCTCCCACCCGATTATTTCTCCTTGCTGGTTTGATCTCATCTCATGCCTCGATTGTTTCGAGGTTGTGTCTGCAAACGTGACACGTAGGCGCCTACTACAGGACCCACATCACAACCACGGAACCTTGATTTTTTTACTTGGAGGGACCGTTTTGCCCCGCCGCCTTAATAAAACGCCAATGCATGACTCAAACGCGATTATTATTAGTGAGTTGATGATGTTAAGTAGTAAATAATAATATCTACGTCGCTGTAGCAAAGACGTAGACGATACCACTTTACTTAACCGAGTTTTGGAGTGGACAAAATGGTGCAGGTGCGAATTAACGTGCTTAATTGGTTTATTTTTTGCTCATTCCTACTATTTGTTGTTTCTCGTTCCTGGCATAGCAAGGGTCAAGGAAAGGGGAAGAAGGGAAAAGTGAGGCTAGCAGTCAACAACGTGGAAAAATCTTTTTTTTTTTTTATGATGTGAAAATACACAAAACAGCAAATAAATACCTGATAACGCCATCAGCCATTAACATAGATTACAGTTTAGGACATCAGCCATTTATAATAATAATTATTATTATTATTATTATTGTTTATTTTTAAAGTTTAATGTTTATGCACTTATTAATTTTTTAGTGTTATTTTATCATAAATCTCTATTTGAATTATTTTAAAAGTTAATAAATTTATCATATAATAATTATTTTTTATTGTTTATTTATAGTGTCCTTAACAAATGTCTTAATCATTTTTTTTAAAACCACATGTTAAAATATATCATTCATGAGGGGACCAATTACCTACACATATACAAGTTTGGAAATCACAGAGCACATATCAAAGTCTTTTTGCTATATATGAAACTATAATTTCAGTCTCGGAAGCATTCTGAATTAGCTTAGTGATAAAAAACTGTGGTACTTCTAGGGAAGGGAATAATGTTAAGCTGTACGGATGATCCACTTTTAAACTGTCATGGCCATGTTACTCCTTGAAATGCAGCAGTACTTCATCAACACCATACTCTTTCAGCATCTTGTGTCTTCATCAGCATCAAATTCTTCCTAAATTTGCAATATTATGAACATTCTTAAATTTTTTTATGTTAGCAGAAAGTGGCCAACTCAAAGGAAACTCTGCGTTCCTGTTCACAAAGAAAGAAGCCAAAGGCTCCGTGTTAATTATGGTTGAAACAACTTGAATATGTTAAAATTAAGAGAAAAAGGTAATGCAATTGAATGCACTCACTCAACAAAACCTCTGCCTTTGTGTTTGCACTTGTTCCTACGGATATATTCATCAGTGTATCTTGTGAATACTTTGTCAAGGTGCTTAGCCAATTGTGGGATATCCTCTAAAGGCAATACATGCCATATTTTCAAAACCTGAATATACCTTGAAGATTTGATTATTTCTATTGAACAAATGGCATAAAAAGGCTTTCAACCTCAAATTGTTTCAAACTCTGTGATGAATTTTCACAATACAAATCTGAGATAAACCTTATAGGTCCCCACCCACTAGAAAGTCTTTTTAGAAAGTTTATAACCTCTCTTTCTTGATCGCTTCAGACTGTAGTCTTTTGAATGATCTGAGGAATTGATCACTGAAATGTACCTGAAAATGTATACATTGGCAGCAATGTTAAGAATGTATATATCCTGCATATATAGACGATATCAAGTGACTTCAACTTTGGACCAAACTATCAGAGGTTAATTAGTATATTCTATTTTAACGAGTTATCAAACATTGATTATTTGAGACAGAGCTTTTGCTGCCTTCTGAGCTAGGGGATATCAATTCAAATATTTATTATGAGAATAAACAGCTAATGAGTAGTTAAACAACTCATTAAAAGAACAGTTTCAAGAAAGAAAGAAAAATTGTCTACATAATAACACCTATGAACAATCAAAAGTTAACAACAAAACAAGGATAAAATTAAGTCCAGGATCCACATATCTTCCAAAATGCATTTTTAAAATGGACGCTATTTGTATCAAGTAAATCATCAAATTGATCTGACTCTTTCATTGCATCCAAAATAGCTTTTGTCATTTCGTTGTCTCGGTCCACATTAAAGAAACATTTCCGGCTCTTAGCATCAAGCACAATAGCCTTCCAAACATTTTCGTTGCTTGTGAGGGCTCTTTCGTTCCCCAAAATCCATAAGCAGTGCCTGGGAAATTTTGAACCAACAGCATCTTTTCACTTAATATGATCCTCTAAAACAAATAAGACATAAAAAACAGAAAAGTATAGAGTGTGAGATCTACCTAGCCCTTGTAAGAGCAACATTAGTCCTCTGCAGAGAGGCAATGAACTCAAGAGATGCTCTGTTGTTGGTTCTTACAGTTGATAAGATAATAACATCCTGCTCACCACCTTGAAAACCATCGATGGACTTAACATTCACATTAAATCCATCATGGTTATGCCTATCATACATCTTGCCGAGATTCTCTTGAATAGCAGTAACTTGGCCAGCATAGGGAGACATTATACCAATGCTGAGTCTCTCCTTTGAGGTCAACCATGCTACAACAAGCAAAAAGCAGTCGTATATTAGTATTCAGATATCAAGTGTACTTCATGAGTTAAATCATTTGTCAAATTCTAGACATCATTATTTTAGGATGGATCTTTCTGCTCTTTCCTTTTGGCTACCCGAATCTAAAACTTTTTATTCAATACTGAACTTCTTTTAAATAAAGAAACGCAGGCTAAAGATATCAGTTGTTCCAAAAGGAACTGTCATACTGTCATTGTCATCTAAGGTCAAGCGCCAAGGACAGAAAGAACAGCAGAAAGAAAAGAAACAAACATAAATTATTGCCAAAAAAATTCTATAAATGAACAAACCTTTTGTGTAAATTCTTCAGTATTGTCACTATAATTGCTACCTCAGCCATATTTTTATAGCTTCTTCCAGCAGCTTCAAATTTTTCTTTGCCTCTTATTATATTTATAAAAGATAAGGACCAAACATTGGCCCTGGAAGATAGTGCTTCCCATAATCATTTCTTTCAACATTTTGTGCATCCTGAATTTGGTTAAAATAGAAAAATGAATTTGGAAATGACCTTATTTGTGGATGCATCCTGTACTGCATATTGAGAAGGTACTTTGGGTGACCCAATGAACTCAATCTTTCAAATAAGCTTCTCCCAAAACCAGCTTCATAACAAACCTTAGTACAAAAAAAGAGTAGGCACAAATATGAATTAGCAATACAGGAGGATTGAGGATGGTTATGATGAATTCTCTTAAAAAACAATTAATATATGCTTGATAGTGGCTACATACATTGCTTCTAACCATGGATGGCAATTGACATTCATCGCCAACAAGAATGGCTTGGCTTATTCCTGGAAGTAACATAGGTGTCATTGATTCAGTCTTTTAATTGTGCAGCTTCATCTATCACCAAAATGTTCAGTGGCTTTATGGACAAAGTGTGCCGCTTATATGAACCTGAAACTGTGGAAAATATCAGTTTTGATGTATCGAAACATAACTCTCTAATTCTGTTTTTGTTAAAATATTTTATCCATATGATCCCATCAAGTGAATCCCTTAACAGTTATTAAAGCAGTTAGACATTCAGCTCTCTTCTTGTGCAACTGGTATATAGCATAATCAAATGACCAAGAAAGTATCTCTGGTAATTCTGGATAAGTGAAAAGCATCTCCAACCCTTCAGAAGGAAAATTATTTTGAAACAACAGGTCTTCAAATGATTTAAGTGCTTCATTTAAGCACACTAAATTCTGATAGTTATGTTTCAACAAGCGAGACATGGAGACATGTGTACACAAGATAGAAATACATGATTTGAGTGGCAATGCTTCAGAACGAAACCTTTCTCTAAGAAACTCTAGAAATGATTTTCACTTACTCTTCCTTTTTCCCAACTCATACTCATCCTTGACAATATGATAATAAGAAGTACAATTTTCAAGAAAACCAATCATTGATTTAAGACAAGAACTCAAACCAGTAGAAGGTGCTAAGCATTCTGCTAGCTGTTGCGCTAGATGATCCAAATATATATCTTTAATATCTTCACCAATTTTTAGCCTCTCATTGTTCCCAGAGAGTAGCAAATCTCCCATTGAACAGAACAAATCACCAGATTCTTTAGCATGTGACTCTTTCACTAAGGTTACTACACGTGAAGCCACTTCTTTGATGGCAATATTTGTGGGGGCACATACAAGGACTCTATATTTCATTTTCAATAGAGCAAAAGTAGTGTGGCCAAAGATTTTGTCTTTCCGGTCCCAGGGGGACCCCATGAGCTTCACAACAGAGTTGTGGTTGCATTTGTGGCCAGATAGACATGCAGAAATTGCCTTATTCTGAGATTCATTAAGCTCTGATAATAACTTTTGATATGAAGCTCATCCCTTGAAGCATCAACATCAGCCAGAGAACCACAACTACCACATTCCTCAACCTGTTTTCCAGCATACTTTCATCAGCTACAGCACTAATTTCAAAATTAGTGATTTTAAATTAATTAAATGTATAACACAGTTAACTAAAATTGTGATTAGAAATTGTGAATCAGTTTATCTGGTGTCTGAATGGCATAAAAATGTGGTATTTTTTAAATTAGTTCCTACTTAATTGTGTTCATTGTTTGTGCTTAGAAATTATAAAAATCATATGCTTAGTCCCTCACTAGGGGGGAAATTTATAATATTCTTTAAAATTACTACCTCCTCTCCATATCTTTTCATGTTTTAGCTCTCTATTTTTTTCTAAAACATTTGATGTTTTAGAATTTCAAAGTCTAATTAATGTTTTTTCTCAAATATAATACTTATTACTAATGGTACAAGTATCAAAGATCAACGTATTAAGATCATTTTGGTCCAAATAATTTTTAGTTCCATTAAATATTTCTTAATTTATGTGCAATAACCTTAAACATCAAAAGATATGGAAAGGAGATAGTAATAAATAAAGCCAAAAATAAATAAAATTCATATTTGTGACCTCAATTGGTCACTCAACTTATTTTTTTAAGCTAAAAAAATACAAAGAAACAAAGGGTAAAGACTTGTGTTTGGCTTTATATACTCATGACTCTCCTCCTTCAGAACAAAGGGGAAAAACCTTATTTTATTTTGTTTATTGATATATAATTAATTGAAAATACCCTTTATTTTATTTTGTGAGGGTGATAATCATAGTATCCAAGATTATTTTGTGGAGGTATGAAGGAATTATTGAGAACTTGGAAGGTTGAACTTATGTTATGAGTTTGTTATTTGTTTATAACTTGTTTTCTTAGTTTAGAACCTCATGGTTGAATGTCAACATATTGAACTTAAAGGATGAGCTTCTAGAATTATATTAATTTGTGATGAGATTTTTTTTTAACATAGACATAAAATTGTTATATTTTTAACAGTATAAGTTATTCGAGTCAAATAATAACTCATTGATTCGATTATTGACTCAATAATTCAATATCTTGATCGGGTCGATCACTTGATTTTAAAACTATGCTTTTAATGATTAGGTTAATAACCTAAAACAAAACTTAATCTTTTTGTAGGGTGAGTGAAGATCTCTATTAGTATAAAGGAGTATTAAGATGACTTATTGTTGCCAAGTTAGTATCATTTTGTAATTGGGAACTAATTTGATTGGGGGATAAAAGCTATGATGTGGGTCAAGCGCCCACTTATTGAATTGGGCCTATAGATTTCAAATACTAAGCAAAAAAATACTTCTTAAAAAGGAGGTTACTATTCTCACCTCCATACTATTATTTACACTCCCTACTTTTCTAAATTTTGGTAAAAGGCCAAAAAAAAACCTAGGTTAGTTTCCCACACCCCATCTGCCGCTACTTCTCCTTCTATCTTCTTCTCTTCCCACCCACATCTCCTCACTTCTTATTTCCTTTTGTCTTTGCTCCCACCTCCTCCTTCTCATTCTTCCTTATTTTCGCTCGCCTCCTTCAACATTGTTGAAGGTACATTTTTTTTGCATTAGTATGTACAATAGAAATGTGATTTTGTTTTGTATCAATGCACAATAGAATTACATTTTCTTTGTGTCTGAAAAAACACATAACAAAAGTGTATTTTCATTGTGTATCTTAACAAGATGCACAACGAAAATACACTTACAATGTATAATTTGTATTTTTCATTTTTTTATATTATAATTATTTTTTACTTAAATTTTTTTAAAATTTATCTTTTTGTTATTTTATTTTATCATGCTAGATTTTTTTTTATTTTGGTTAATGTTTTTTAAAATTAGTATTTGTTCTTAATTTTTATTTTTGTTAATGAGTTGTCTTAGACCACCACTGATGTTGTTTCATATTACAGGATGTATTGTTAACTTGTGAGTCAATAATCATACTCTTTGTATTGTATTTAACAAAAAGTAATGACTAAGATTACATCAAATGAATATATGATTTAGATTGCATCATTATGAGAATATTGTTTACTTGTCATAGTCATTAATATGGTTGTTCTCTTCATCAGAAAAGGCAATGACCCATATTTGCCATAAAATATCAACGATCTACATTACATCAATCTATATGCATTAACCACTCGTAGAAAATTAACATATTAACCACTTAATATTAATATTTTTTCAACAGAATACATTTTAAAAAGCAAAAATAAAATAAAAATCAAAACACACAAAATAATCATATTTTTGTTGTGCATAACACAAATGGAATCATAATTTCATTGTGTTTTAGGAACAAAAAAATAGTAATAGAGGAAAAATCATTTTGTTGTATATGTTGCACAATATAATTATGATTCTGTTAAAACTTGGAAGGACATCTTCGAAATAAAGAAAAAGTCACCACATGAATGGTGAGAATAGAAATTGTGGGGTGAGAATAACATTTTTAACCATAAGTTTTGATCTTTGAGTGCCTAATGCTTCTGCATCAGTTTCAAATCCATGTTAATTTTGTCCGCTTCTTGTATCTTGCTCAATGCTTCGCAAGATATATTGGATTAACATCCTCCTTCTCTTCTTGTGTAATTGTTAATTTCGGATTTAATTGTCAACACCAAAAAGTATTTATTTTATCAACTAAAATATTCATCTCAGTATTATAAAAAACACTACCTCATTTATACTGCATCGGTCTCCAAGAAACCAAGGCGATATAGATTGCCAATGTGAAAAAACTTTTTTATACTACTAATGTTTAATCAATATTAAGGCTGGAATCAAAGTGTTTCCTTTCATATCAATAGAAAGTGTTTCCTTTCATGTTCTGAAAATTTCTTATATGAATTGAACTTAGCTTGTAAGCAATTTTTGTACAAGACACACGGACACTTACACGTATATATCCTTAATTGAAACTCTTTATTTTATTTTTTATATTTTTTTGTCACATTAAATCACATATTATATCTATATTTCTCTTTCTTTTATCTCTATCTCATTTTAAATGTTTAGTATAATACATAAGAGTATCTTTAATGAAATAACTCATTTTAGATTACTGGATCACCTCTTGTGGATCCTATGATATCACATAAGATGTAATAACTTTTTTCATTTTTGTTCTAGTGTTAGAACCCAACTTGAGTTTTTAGATTTTACTTGCACAAAAAAATTCTCTTTTTTTCTTTATCAAATGACATTAAAAATAATATTTTTTTAAAAGTAAAGTTCTTTTTTTAGAACACAACCTCTAACATAAAAAACTTCTAAGCAAAAATAATAGTACATGTGGTGAATGTGGGTTCTTGTGCTCAAGAACCCAACTCAACAACTTTATTAAAGATGATCTAAGGGTTGCTAAAAAGGTAGGACAAACAGAACAATACTAAACAAATAGCTGAGTCACAAGACAACTTTTTATATTATACATTGTTTGGTGGTCGATGCATAATACAAGTAATTTTGTGTTGTATCTTGTTTGATGTGTTTATGTACTGGTCAAAATAATATAAATTTTACTACAAAACTCTAGGTGCATTAACAATACATTGACGACGCAACAAAAGAGAGACACTTCCACGGAGGAGGCATGACCCCTAACGCCACTAGGCATAGGGCTTGGCGGCATGAGGCGAGCACAGGGTCATGGCGATGGTGGTGGCAGCATGGCGACACGACCTGACCTCCCCAAAGTTTGCCAAAAGAAAAAAAAAACATAACAAAAAGGAGGAAGATGACAATGGAAACATTTGAATAAATTAACAATGAAAAAAAATAATGTGCAAAAAAAATAGCAACAGTTCTTACGACCCTCGTCGGCGACCAAGGTGCCCATGTCGACGGCCAAGGCGACCCTCACTGCGCAACCAATGTATGATATTTGGAGAGGAAAGTTTAAAAAATGAGACACATATAGAAAAAGAAAAAAGTTGTGGGATAATAAAAAATAAAAAAATATGGATAATATTATATTTTTACTTTTTGTTAGACATTAGACAAAAAGTTATACGAAAATTTAGTGAATTACAAATTTTTAGGTATTTCTCTAGTACATCATTTTTTATTTTATACTTTCTCTCTATTATTTTTTAAATCAAACATTAAATAATTCTTTTTTTATTGTTCAGTCCCTTATTTTTTTTTAGCGAATCACATGGACGGTAACGGTAAGTGTCATAACACTTTTTTTCGTTGATGCACTGCCTAACCGTGGAGAGCCAAGCAAAATGTACTAACAGTACTCTACACGACTTAATTTTGTTTTTGAACAGTGTACACGCCTTGATTACTTAGCAGCAATTCGTCAATTGAAAATTGTAGGTGCATGATGATGAGTGAACAACTTGTTCGGCCGAGTGCAGAATTCAAATATTTTGTGACGATGACATAACCCAAAAGACAAGGGCAAATTAAGGTTCTATGTCCCATGTTCACGAGGTCAGTGAAGAAATAATAAAGGAGACCGAGTATCTTTCCTTCCCTATACCCGCACAACTTACTGCACCTTATTTAAGATTCTTGTCCCACTCCGATTTCTAACACATTCAGCAAATCATACCATTTTATTTTAATTTCTTGCATTCAATTCTACCCCATATTTACACATGGATGATGTAAATACATCTTCATCTTCTGGGCCCAATTCAAACTTAATCTCTCTTTTACTGGAAATTATTTTATTAAATTCACAGCATATGCAATGCAAGGATAATTTTTCTAAACATTTTCTCACTCAAATATAATGAAGAAAAATTATACATATACCGTTTGAGCCAGCTAATATATAATTTTGGACAGTTCCCCTTACATCCAGAAAAAATAATGAATGTTTATATACATTACAAATGTAATTGTTTTTACCCAGATATAGTATAAATGTATAATTAAATTCATCTTATTCCCACACCATATTAATAAATTTAATAATATGGGGATAAAATTATATTAGATATATGTGTAAAAAAATTATAGTAACAATATATATAAATTAAAATCCAAAACACATTGTCTTCTTGACACTGTATTTAATAGGATTTTAAAATCCATAAAAGTTGATAGATACAGGATAGAGCTGAAAATGAAATACCTTGGAGTAACCTTCCTAGAAAGAAAGAAACAGACATGATCTAAAAACATAAAAAATAAAAATAGACGAGTGTACCATACTGTGGTAGAGAGAGAGAGAGAAAGAGATGTTATAGTTCCAATTGGGCAGTAACTGCGGTGACCAGAAAAGCTTCACGAGATACTTGGGATTCTATTACACACTCAGCTTCCCTCCCTTAATTCTCATCACTACTATGGATTCTCTCTAGTTTTCTACCATCTTCCTAATATAATTGGATGACAAATAAAAAATGGCACTCGTTTTGATGTCAAAATCACAATTATTGTATCTCAAACACTTCTGGTTTCTCATCCAAGTATTGCAATTTGTAACAAACCTTATCCATGCATTTTTTTTTATAGTTTTTCAACTATTCAAACTAAATTCTTTGTTTTAAAATCATTTAATAATAATAATTAACGAAAGTACAAATAGTGAAATGCCACTAATTTGTATAGATTCATAAAATAAAATAAAAACATATCAAATATTTAAATGAAAAACTAACTTTCATTACATTTTTTATACTTTAATTATTTATTATGTTTATTTAAATATTTTTTAAATTTCTATTTTACTAATTTATATAAATCAATGATACATTGTACCTCAATTATATTTCTTTTATTTTTTTCATTCCTCAATTATATTTCTATTAATTATACAATGAAATTTTAGTCAAGAAACTTAATTTGAAAAATTTAAAAATTAAATTATGAGAACTAAATGTGAGCTTAAAATTAAGACAAGACGACCAAAATCACAAAAACATTAAGGTGGGAAGATTAAAAGTGTAACTAAGTCTAAAATTTTACGTCCACCAAAATTTGTATTTATTTAAAATTAATAAATGAATAAATTTTACTTAAAATATTTATATATAGGAGAATGTTAATAGCATTTCATAATGTATTTTTAAGTGTTTAATTTTCATATACATTGTGTGCCATAATTTTTATACTATTAACTTATTAAAAATAATCTTTTTATACCATTAGCTTAAAAGTATAATTTTTATACTTTTTTTATACATGAAAGTTTCAATGAGTTCCAGTTTAAAAAAAAAAAGAAGCTTGAGTGAGTTGGGATGTCAAGTGCTTACTGGAGTTTTTTTTTTTTTTTTTTACAAATCAGTGCTTATTAGAGTTAAGACAAACTTAAAGGCTCAAAAAGCTTAAGCTATGAGAGATATTTATAAATTATTTATCAATATATTAGAAGTAAAATTTTATAATGAGATCATTTATTTGCATTTCTCGTACACATTAAGACATATACTTTTGTTAATGTAGAAGGTCACTTGAAAGAAACCATTCCCCGTGTCATATTCATTCACCCATATATATACACAATACATATTGCATTTCTCGTGCATGTATCATGTATGTATATATATATATGCCCACCCTCCGGCTATTTCCTTTTATAATAAAATGAGAAGTGATACATAGATAATAATTTGTACGATAAATTATTCATGTTTATCTCCCTCATTCACCTTATTATTTATTATATTCAAATTTAAATTTGTTTTTTTTCTCTGTTAATTGTATATTTTATTATAGAAGTGTATATCATTTTTGTAACAAAATTAGCTTCACTTTACTACTTTAGCAATACGCCAATATGTGGTTATTAGTTATACACAAGAAGATCGAGGGTTACCTGATGAATGATGATCATCTTTTATTTATAAGAATAATAATGTCAGCAGCTAGCTAGCATTCTTGACTTCTCATATATAGGCCATAACCATGGCCAATATTTATGATGTGAATTCGCTATATATAGTAGACATCCAAAATCCATTTATGATAATAACATCAAGTTTATGATGCACTTGAAGGGTCTTAATTAGCAACTCATGGTCCCAAAGAAAAAAATATATTGAAAAAGAAAGCAAACAAAGCACCTTACACTCACATGCATATATACCAATGCATGTCTGCATATCTACTATAGTGCTAGCTTGAACAATTCGACAAGTTGATTATTTTGTCCCGTACTATAAGCGTTGGCTTTTACATATAAGAGGACAAAACTTTTGCATTCTTACAATTACGCTCATCCACGCCAAGAATTAAATGCTATATAGCCTATAGCTCAGGTTTCCCACGTTAACATCAATTTCACATTGCTAAGCTATTCTGCTTAATTATAAATATTGTGCATGTGCTATCCACAACCAAGAAAAAATATACTATGAATGGATAAGACTTTCGAATGGCAATGATGATAATCAAACAAAGGAAAATATCGGGAACCAAAATAATTTTTTTCTTCTTCTACTTTTTGCATGGAAATAATAGCACATGTACATTTCTTGTGTTTGTGAGATCAAACAAAATCAATACCTCCTAATCATACACTGGAACATATTGTCAAATAATATTCAAGTGTTCATAGTCGCAGCCGTTTGTGGATAAATAGACTACATGAGATGACATTGGCATTAACAAGCTAGCTTCATTTTTTCTTATGTCATATGTTTAGACTCATAAATTAGAGAGCAAATTTGGCTAAGATAGAGGAAGAGAGTCTTTTATATTAGAGTTTGATAGAATTACTTTTAAGAAAATTGAATTGTGTTTAGGTAAAATCACTTTTAGAAATAAAATTACCAAAATAGTATTAGAATAATTTGGTGCATGGTATTTTAAAATTAACCTTATTCTGATATGATGGTTTAAGCTCAATTACCACAGGAAGGGGTGAAAATTGTATCAGATCGATGATGTGCGTGAACAACATTTTTTTTATGAGGCCACCTTGTATTGAAACCCAAAATTTATCCAAACATGTTGCCACTTTACTAACAATATTTTTCCATTGTAAAGGTTAAGAGGCTCCAGTTCAAACCAATGGGCCACCAAAAATTTGATCTTTTTATTAAAGGGTTAAATGTCCAATAATTTTAGAGTACGTTTGTTTTAACTGAAACTCTTCAAATGTAGTTCAACTAAAAGTTGAAATATTTAGCTTCTCACGTAACTAAGCTTTGGAACGCGTGTCCACATCATGAAATGTTAAAACAAACATACACTTAATCTTTCAAAACAACATTTATCTTGCATCGTTTCTACATCTTCTCTCTATATCTTTTTTAATCACATTATTTATCATATTTCCATCTTCTCTTTCTATTTTCTTGATCATTGTTATACACATATCTCACATCTTGAGACAAATTTTATATTATTTTCATCGTTTCTCACTTTTTAAGCACATTCAACGTGAATACTCACATATCACATTATCATTCATGTTTATCATATTGTCCCTAAATAGTAAACTAAACACACGTTATCGTATCTTTCACGTTCTACATCTAGATCAAACACAGATATTATTAATAACGAAAAAAATCTACACTACAAATTGGCTTACATTGTGAAGTATGTACAAAACATGCATCATATGAGAGGTAAAAAAAAAACAGCAAAAGTCATTTAAATAAAAAAAAAGATATTATTCATATTATCACATACATAAAGGAAAAATGCAACTCTACTTCTCATTTCATAGTATCACTACTACAAAAAACAATTTTAACATCGGTTTATTAACATTGGTTTTGGACAAAACCGATGTTAAGTTAAACGCGGTGACATATTTGTAAATAAAGTATTATTCTTAAAAAGAACAGCAAAAAAAATAAAAAATAATGAGTATTAATGTAATAAAAAAGTTAAAAAAAAAATAAGTATGTAGATAAAAGTTAATACACAAATGTTGAAACAGAAAGTGTAGATAAGTAATGACTTGGCTGAAAGGTAATGGATGGTTTGTCTAAAAATATACTTAAAAAGAAACTCTCAAAAGCTTTGAAAAGCATTCTAAAGTTTTAACCTTGTATCAAAACATAGACTCTTAATGATGGTAATTACTAGCAAAGAGGCCAAATAGCAGTATTAGTATAGCAGCAAAAGAGTGAGAGAGGGTGAAACTTGGTTCCACGTGTAGAAGCAGCAGAAGAGAAGCGGAAACAGACAGGGTGAGTATAGCATATGATCCTCTCATCATTTTCTTTTCTTTTGCAGCGTTATATGTTATACGGGAGAAGCGGTGGTTGGTTGTTGAAGGTACTGTAAGTAAGTGTAACGTTCCATCTCTTTCCCTCTCTTCAAAAACCATCCATCGCAATCTCATTAGTCATCACTCTCTCTCTCTCTCTAAGGCAATGCCCTTTTCCTTCTGCAACGTCCTTCTCCTTTCCACTCCCTTCCTTTAACAACCCCTCTCTCACCAACAACCTATTCCGTATTGCCCCCTCATTTCCCTTGCTAGCATCCAAAAATAGAATAGCCCGAAGCAGAAGAAAGCTTCTCTGAGAAGAAGTGAAGCAAAACAAAACAAGAAAAGCATGATGTCGAGAATAAACAACAACGGCGTTGCCTGGATGGGCGAACGAGAAGACGAAAACTCTCGAAACCACAACATCATACCCACCGACACAACCACAACAAACACAGGTTTCGTCGAAACCACAAACAACGACTTAGGTTCTCTCTGCGCCTTCAAGCCCATGCTCGACGTCGACGACGAATGGTACAACAACATCACCAACCACCACCACCACCACCACCACCACCACGACATGACCTTCGACCCCGACAACCTCTTACTCCACGCTGCCACCGCCGTGGACTCCTCCTCCTCCTGCTCCCCCTACTTTTTCCCTCCCAATCCCAAACCCCCCTTTCTTGTCAACCCCTTCGATATGGGCTTTCTTGACCCTCAAGCTTCTTCTTCTCCCTCTCTACCCCTCCTCCCCGAATCAACACACTTCACACCCCCTCACACCACCACCACCGCTTTCGCCGGCTTCCAGAGCCGCCTCCAAGAGAGTGGTTCTTCAAAATCTCTCTTTTTGAGGCCTCTCGAGTCGCTGCCACCCTCCGGGGCGCAACCCACGCTGTTTCAGAAGAGAGCCGCGCTTAGAAAAAACATGGAAGGGAGTGATAATAATAAGAAGAAGAGGAAGGAGAAGGAGAAGGACGAGGAGGTTGAGGATTTGAGTTTCGATGGCTCCGGGTTGAACTATGATTCTGATGACTTGACTGAGAGCAATTATAATAATGTTTCTGAGGGTAATACTGGGAAGAATGGTGGGGTTAGTTCCAACGCGAACAGCACCGTCATCACCGGTTTGGATCAAAAAGGGAAGAAGAAGGGAATGCCTGCTAAGAATTTGATGGCCGAACGACGCCGTAGGAAGAAGCTCAATGATAGACTCTACATGTTGAGGTCCGTTGTTCCCAAGATTAGCAAAGTAAGACTCTTCTTTTCTTTTCTTTCACCCTCTTGCCTAATTTTGAAATTTCAGTTACTATTTTTCATGTTCTTGGAGTTAAATTAATGTGAGATTATTTGAAAGGTTTATACTTTATGGTGTGTTTGGATTACATTCAAATTTCTCAGAATCAACTCCAATTCCACATTGAAAACCAAATTAATAAATAGTTGCTTTTACTTTTTCAAATTTTCACCATGATTTTGGGGGTTAGAATCAATCATAGTTAATTAGTGTTGGTTTGGTTTGGGCTGGAATCTGGATCTGTCTCTGGATTCTATGACATTGTTTGGTTTGGTTTGATAGATGGACAGGGCTTCAATTCTTGGGGATGCAATTGAGTATCTGAAGGAGCTTCTGCAAAGGATCAATGATCTGCATAACGAGTTGGAATCGACACCAGTGGGTTCTTCACTCACTCCTGTCTCAAGTTTCCATCCTTTGACGCCTACTCCTCCTACGCTGCCAAGCCGAATCAAGGAAGAACTGTGCCCCAGCTCATTGCCCAGCCCCAATGGCCAACCTGCTAGGGTAATGTTCTTTCTTGTCCAATGCTGGAACTTCCCCTTTTGCCTGGATGTATACTCAAATCGACCTTGTTTCCTTGCTTTATGATGTCCTGTTACTAGAAATAGGCCTCGTTTGAAAGAAGTTTATTTGACTTATCTTATGATTTAAGTACTTTTTTTATAGGCTATAATTTAAGTACTTAAGAGAAGGAGAAATGAAATAAATTTCTTTCATAAAAGCTAAAATTAGCTTATGTATAAGATAATTTGTAGAAACTCTCTCGTATTAGTTTCTCTAAAAATTGGTCTTTAATTTATGCATAAGTTAATTTTAGTTTCTGAGAGAAGTTTATTTCATTTTTTGTTCTTATTTTCTTCTCCAGTAAGTGTCTATAGAGAAGTTTATTCAAATAGGACTTAAGGGATTAGAAAAACTCGTGAAAATAGCTTTTAATATGTCCATAAACTAGTTTAACCTTATTTCTCCTTGTAACAAAAAAAAAAAAAAAAACTTATTTCTCCTTCAATATAGGAAAGATAGATAAATCCTCACATAATAAGTACTTATTACATAAGATCTTGATTAAATTGTTTATTCAACGGGTCGATAGTAATAGTGGTGGGATATATGACAGCAAGCAATTTTTTCTGTATGATTTAACAATGTGGAAGCAAAGTTTTCCTTATTTTCGGGGTGTAAATTGGAATGAACCAGGAACCATGTGTCTTACTACCAACTCTGCACTTATCGTTCTTGGTTTTAACACTAGGCTCATAGGAACAGCATGAGCAGTTTGTTTGTCATTAGGATGTTACTATGTGTTTATAGAAGCTTTTATTAATGCAATTATACATAGGTTGAGGTTCGGCTGCGCGAAGGAAGGGCTGTTAACATCCACATGTTTTGTGCCCGCAAGCCTAGTCTGTTGCTCTCAACCATGAGGGCTTTGGATAACCTTGGATTAGACATTCAGCAGGCTGTTATCAGCTGCTTCAATGGATTTGCTATGGATATTTTTCGAGCCGAGGTAAAACTTTTATTCTATTATCCACACATACATCACTTGAAAATCAATTCATGTTGCATCCAGGCTGCAAGGTCGATTGATATTTTTCCTCAATAATTGTGACCTTGTTATAGATATCCATGCTACAATCTGGTACCTTGTTATACGATAAAAGAGATATATTTTTCATGTGGAAGTTCCTTAAACTTGAATTTATTTTAAGGGAACCTGGCATGATAACTGTCAAGATCCATTATAAAATGCATGATATTCTAATGATTTCCACATCCATTATGTCTTAAAGTGTTGGAATGGTGTTGTAGTTTCTGCTTCTTAGAACATTATTTGCTCTGTAGTTGTCTTTAAGGTTACCCTAATTGTTGAAGTAAACTAAAAAAAAAAGAACTAGCGTACCTGGTATCCGTAGGCCCTCGCTATTCTAAGGTATAGGAAGGGGTCATTGTACAGAACATTATCCTTGCATGTGCAAAGAGGTTATTTTTAGATTTAAACTCATGACCAACCGGTCATTTGTGTCAGGGTTCGCCCTCTAATTGTTGAAGTAAATAGGAATTAAAAGAGTTTTTTTATTTTATAAAGTCCTAAAACACTATCTGAATAATCTTCTTAATGCTTTACGAATAATAAAGTACTAATATCTTTGGTAAATGAAATCGGACACATTTGTTGTCTTGACAACATAGAAAGCTTTCAATATTTTTTTTTGTTGGTAAATGCTGATCGGGTGTCCTTATGGCACTAATTAAAGAATTAAAAGAGAATCTTTTTTTTGGGAAGCATAAAAATGTGTTTTCATATAATTTTCAATAAAAACTTTCTTCCTTTTTAATTTCTTCACAAGTGCCTTAGTGTCCTAAGGACACATATTAGCAAGATTTTTTTTGTTTGTTTAGTAATTAGGAATTTGGGAGGATGATTAATTTATTTAAAATTATTCCTTCTCTTTCAGCAATGCAAAGAAGGTCAGGATGTCCATCCGGAGCAAATCAAAGCAGTACTCTTGGATTCAGCTGGCTACAATGGCATGATGTAACTAGTTTTGACAAGAAACAAACTGGTAGCTGCTATTTCACAGTCAATTTGGCAAGTTAAATCAGAATCAGTTTTTACTTTGTTATGTTCACAATTCAAGTGTACGATACTAGCTCTGGTAACTTGAGTTAAAGTTGAGGTAGAAGAAATTTTCACATGAATTTTACCCCCTGCAGCGGCAGTTACTATTTGGTACCTTTCACTTGCTCATGTCGAACCGAATCTTGATGCTACTACTTCGAGTTCAATTAGTTCAGGGACATTTCTGAAGGCGCGTTTTGACGTGAAGTTTGTATTTATGTTTGTCGAACCTATTGTCCTCTTTATACAGTTTTCGCCAAGGACAAAACTTTAAAGCAACTTTCTTTTTTTTCGTGTTTTTCCCCCTCTATTAAGCATGGTCATCACACCCTTATTATGTCTTTTTGAGCCAAATTAGTAGTGGAGAAAAACTGAAAGAAGAGAGTATCATGCATCTACGGCAAAATTAGATATTTGGGCTGACAAATCCACTTGCGGAGCCTCTTTTTAAATTTAAAATCATAAAATACAATGATGAAATGAAATCCTTGGGTCTAAATATGGTTGCAAAAGCACCGACCCCTAGAAACGAGTTCCATTAGTCAATTGCATTTTTTGAGATACTAATTGACCTATTGGCCGAAAAAGATAAAGGGTAATTGACCTTGACAATGTTGCTTCCTAGAAGACGGCCTCATCTCGTATCCAATGAAGCGCTGACAACCATAACTGTTGTTCATCCCAAGGATTTAATATCACAAAACACATTTTGTTTCCCTTTTATATACATTGTCGCTTTTATACATTATTCGTTTCCCATGTGGCTAACACCGAGGGTGTAGTATACCTCTCCAAACAAAACAAAAAAATAAACAAAGAAGGTACAAAACAACTTATGCAGAATTTGAATGAAGTTTAATTAATACATCATGCAGAATGGATACCATCTCACAAATTATGATTAATAAGAATAAGAATCAAAATTAAAATCAAATAAACTGGATACCAACCATAAGGCCGCGACCTGGTATACGAAACTTTCATTACATTAATGGGTTGTTGTTCATAGGGTGGGAGAGAAACAACTATGTACAGCAACAACTACAAGGTGGGATTGTTTTAAAAAAAAAAAAAAGCAAGGTCGATATCACCCTATATCACCTCACTCAAAAACACAATTGATTAAATACTAGGGATTGTATAACTGGGCAGGCATATACTACTAATTCCGGGATTTCCAAAATTGGACGGATACTACTCTTTTAATGCCATCTTATATATTTGATTTGAAGCAGTCACTGATAAGCAGCAGTCAGCCTCGATTTCATCTTCAAGTTATGTTTTCCAACTGGATGGATGGCTTCATGACAGTTCCTTACTTTCCATCCCAGAATCTGCGGCTCACACGAAAACGTTACACCATGAAATTCCTCTACTAAACTAGATTCAAAATTCATGTATTGTAACAACATTACATAGGGCAGTTTTGATCTAGACAGCTAAAATCATTGAATCCAGTGTTAGTTAGCTGGTATGGGAGGCAGAAAGTTACCTGAAAGCTATGGAAATCAATCTACTAATCATTAGGCGTCAAGGCCATTTTCTGAATTGAACTTTTGATGTGGCTGACATTTAACAACTTTTGCATCTGCACCATCACTAGCCATCACCGACTGGTTCTCTTCATTTTTCGAGCTCAGTGTACCTGGGCTCATTTTCTGGATCTCCTCTTTAGGGTAGATATAAATTTTGCAAACCATGGCACAGAATTCCCTGAATTGAAAATATAGAATTATACAAATTATGTCCCATTCTCAAGGAAAAGTAAAATATTTAAATAGAAAGTTAACCAAGGATGTATAATCAAAATACAGATCCTTACTGCCATGGATCATCGCCTACAAGCATCATATCACCCTCATTATCAGTATAGACGATAAGCCAATCTTTTTTAGTTGACAATAATTCACCCCCAAATTCAAACAGCTGATCCAATTCGGCAACTAATTCATCATAGCCACTGTACTTTGTAAGGTCCACTGATCTACCAAGTGCAATGCCCTTCTTGTGAACCTAAAACAAATAGCATAAGGTTAATTTTCCCGGTAAACTTGTAGCTCTCATTTTTCAATCAAATATTGAAGGATCTTACTTTAGTGCAACTCCTAGCAGAACCACTGAGAGGTTTGGCTTGAACGTCTTTAGTATGCGACTGAGAAGTCTGTAATGGTCTGTCATGGTCATCAACAACTAGATCATCTACAGGTCTTGATCCCTTTGAGTGATCTGACTTCTCATCATTTTCAGATGTTCTTTGTTGGTGTGCTGTAAGATGCATCTGACCAGCAGGCTCACTCACATTTCTTTGTGATAAAGAAGGCTCTGGTACGATAGGGCCACTGATAAGTGAGAAGCCAAATAGCTTACAGTCACCATCTTTTGGTTTCACAGCCTCACAAGTTTTTGCTGATACATGTTTTGACATAAGCTCTCTTGAACAAGGACTCTGATATTGAGTTTGGGGTGCAGGTGGGGGTGGCATCAAGTTTCCATGTGAATCCTCAACTTTATGACCATGCAGTGCAGGGTATTCACCAAATGCACTGAACCTCAAATTCCCTCGAGCTTGGAAAGATGTATCACCACCATGTGTAGGACCTTTTGCATTAGAGTCCAAGATGTTCAGTGACAGACTAGAGGGCATTACAGGCCACGGATGAGGCATGTGAAGTTTGCCTTCATGATCCAATGATTGCTTTCTAGCAGAATAAGCAGGGCTCATTTGATCCTTCAGGGATGAATGAGAAGGATCCCCACTGGTCCCAAAGCCTGAAAGAAGATCCGAATATGTAGGCTCATTCCTCCCCATTGACATCCAGCTCTCTGAACCATACTTCCTTGAAGTAGAAACATCCATCTTTTCATCATCTACTGCAGTAGGTGGCCAAACAACAGACTTCTCGGCAGTATCAAACTCGTTACTTTCTGTAAAATTGCCTCTCAAGGTCGAGAATTCTTGACCTTGCAAGACCCTTGGAAACCCATTTGCCGGTGAAGGGTCTATGCTTACTTTAGATGATGCTGTTAATCACCAAAAACATATCAGGCTTCAACCACTTTTTTTTCCGCAAATTTAAGACAGGTTTCTTGTAAACATCAAATATAAACAGCCAAATAATTATACCTTCTCGAGTAAGAACAGAAGAATCTGGGGATGAAGGAACTGCATTAGACCGAGGCCTTTTAGGCCTGGGCATTGAAAGAGGATTTAGAGCCGGGGGAGCAAGAGCCGGCTCTATTTTCCAAGGGGAAACTCTCTCTGGCCGAGGGGTGTTGGATGTTTCATCCCATCTCACCTGAATGATAAGAGTAACAACATTATAGCAAGCATTGTATTTAACAAGACAAAAGAAGTAGCAAAAGGACATGCGATACAACCTTGAGGCATCTCCATTTGGAATCTCTCCACCTTTTGGGATCAGAATCTTCTATTCCAACAACGGTACCAGTAAACCTACAATTTTAACAAGCCATATCAACGGTTTCTACCCATTAGAATCAAACATATAATATTTAATAATAATAATAAAGCACTGCAGGATCAATCGCTCATACCTCTGCTCTGGAGCCTCTTCACCTTCAAACCTCATTTTGAACCGCATCCCGATGCTATAACTATTTTTTAAAGACTCCATATATTGATCATACGGAACAATAAATTCGGCGGGACTGGTCCTGCAAAATAATAATGATGGTAAGTGCTGCTAATCCTGCTGTGGGGGAACAAACAATTACAAAGAAACCATCAACATTAGCTCGCCCATGATATCAGTTTCAATATAGTTTTACGAATAATTTACAAACCTAGGTTTGTAATAAACAGTGAAGATGGTCCCGGTCAAGATGGCATGCCAAGCAGTTGCAAGGACACCGAGATGCATGCTGTGGCTTGAGATAACTGAGGATGGAACATTACCCTGCTGTCTCATTGCACGTCGGACACCAACACGAAGTTCCCCATTTTCACCTCTGCAAATCCCTAAATTAGTCCCATTCCAAAGTGAAAAAAACAGTGCAATCCAAAACCCTAATTCACGGTAGAACAAACCTAAGAAATATAAATGCATCCCCAGCAACAAGCCTTTTGGAGCTGACAAAAACACTCCAACCACTCTGAAGCAAGTGTCTACGCGGTTGACCTGAAATTCAATGGACTCATCAGTCACAATGGATAGAATACACAATAGAATATGACAACAACCTAGAAGGGGAAAACACGATGAGTGAGCAATTACCTCGAAAGATATGTTTAAATCGCCATTCATTTGCATGAAGATCCTTAGCCACCAATTCCTGTGTGGGTGGCTGCTTCGACATATCCTGTCAAAAAACACGCAATTCATCCAATGTCAGCCAGCCATAACGACCGAGACAAAGTACAAGGAAGAGAAAAAAAAAAAAAAGAAGAAAAAAGGCAAGAAACCAAACCAGAGGAGGAAGACATTCATCAGCATGTCGTCTCAGCACAGAAAACCCACCATGGGTACTCGTATCGGACGCCGTCAGAGTCTTACAGAAAGAATGAACATGAAACCGTGGTGGCGGAGGTGGTGGTGGCTCTTTCTCCACGGCATTCTCATCTTGCTATATCATCATCCCCACCCACATTAAAAAAAAATCATAAGCATCACCACTTTTTCACCCAATTACTCTGTCTCTCTCTAAAAAACACACACTAACGAGGAGAGGAAACTCACGTTTGGCTCCGGAAGCAAAGTCACCTGAGCAAACACCTCATCCGTGTCGGGCTCGGCCTGAAAAAAAGAAGCATGCTCTTTTTGAGGATTGCTTTGTTCGAAAGCATGAGAAATTTTTTTATTAATAACGAAAAAAAGTGACACAGATCGAACCAACACTACCTTCAGCTGCACGTTGATGACCCGACAAAGGATCTTGGGTGGGAGATCGTAAACCGGCATGTGCTGGTCCGCCACCTGATTCGTCGACGCCTCCACCTATTCCACACGACCAAAACTAAATGTAAAACATAAAACCCAAAAAAAAAAACAAAAACCAAACCCATCTCACTCCAATCCGTCACAAATCTGAGACTCTGACTCCAAAAAGGAAACCATATTCTCCAATTTTATGAAGACGAGTTCGAGACAGGAATGAAATTAAATTAACTAACTAGTTAATTAATTAATTAATTTACCTGCTCAATATGTCCTTGAGGGAAATAAAACACGCGCTCTTTTTCCCGCGGTACCGTGACTAGAGGACCGGCACATGCGTGCCATAGTTCCCTGAAAAGTGCAGCTTCTGCGTCTACCGAAAAGAAAAAAAAAAACGCTTATAATTTTTACAATTCCCAAACACTTCCTATAAACGAACGAACCTGTGAGTTGAATTAGTTAGCGGTACCTTTGGCCGTGGACGGCGAATGAGGCTCCGTGGCTCCGCCGTCGTTGTGGTTCAAGCAATTTCCCTTCATCGTCACCTCCGATGATGCCATTTCCACAGACCTCACCAGAGATCTCTCATCCGCGACACTCCTCGCGTGGTTCTACAAGCCTCGCTCACGCAAGCGACGGTTTCTCGGGAAGCGACGGAGTAAAAACAAAGAAACTCTCGAAGAACCTAACCTCGAAGCTTTGAAGTGAGGACAGAGCTTGCGGGAGAATAATTGAGTCGTTGTTCAACGCGCAATTCCACAATCTGTTGAGGTTTTGAAGAAGAAGAAGAAGAAGAAGAAGGGTGGGTTGGGTTGTGTGTGATTTTTGGGATGGGAGGGGAATGGTGAGGACTTAACCAGAGTGGTCAAAAGAGCGTGCAATGATTTTCAACCGCGGTCAATCCCTTAACCAATCGGTTTGGAGGGGAACTGGCATTTGGCGGTAAGAGTGGGGTCAGGGGACCGGGTGGAGCCGGTAAGGGGACCCATAAATAAAGGCGGCTGGGGACACAGAAGGGTACAGACGGCGTTAACGCGGTGTCGAGGAGGGATTGGATTGGCATGTAACGGCGTGTGTCGTGACGGTCGCGGGAAAGTTGTTCTGTTTTTATTGGGAAATGGTATTGTCGTGCTATTAACGGGCAGGACTTCATGGATGGATGCCATTGGAATTGAATTATGCAAATGCAATTGTGTCTTACACTCTGCGCATCTTAACCCACCTTTTTCTCCTTTTCTCACTCTCTTCTTCATCCAACCAATTCATATTTAATCAAATTAAATATATTTTTTAATACAAATCACATGCACTCTTCTTAATTTAATGCACTTAGATATTTAGAATTAAAGATTGAGACTTGAGAAAAAAAAAAAGAAGCTCTACACTTATAATAGCTTAAAATAAATCACAATCCATTATTATATTTGCTGAGTTTATTAATTTTTATAATAATAACTTTAAAAATCAGTAATTTATAATTAAATAATATTATAAAATTATTTGCATTCTTAATGTATGATCATTAAAGTTTTGATACATATGATTGAGTTAAAATAATTTCATAACACTAGAAACACACTAAGTAATTATATAGACTATATTGATAATATGTATTTTTTATTGTAAATAATTATGCTTAAATCATATAAGATTATTATGAATAATTAAATTCTTCATTAAATATATAATATAACTTCATATTTAAAAGTTAATTTTGAAATTTTTTTCTTGTAGCTAGATCATGCCTAAAAGATAAGAGACTTAGTCAAAAAAAACATTTAAGTGTACAAGTATCCAGTGTTAGGGTATATATATTGAACTGCATTCAATTAAATAACAATTTTCCTATAATAACATAATTGTTATCCCGAGATCCTATCAAAGTTCATGCTAGACAATTATACTAACAACATGTTGACGTGACTTTGATATAAGATAAAAGTGTTTAACTCTTGCTACAATAATAAGGTTGATCGACATTTGAACAAGAATTTCATCTATCAACTAATATTCATGCTCAACATTAGACTTGATTGACATAGTAAAAATACATAAGAGACTAAAAAAATCATAAGTAAATAGACATGAACGAGAGAAGGCAAAAAACAACTAATTAAACTCAAATAACCGCATCCCTCTTGCGTAATTTGATTGACACTAAGTGATTAATTATAATGATATAATTTGGTATATCTTAGTGTGAACTGCAATTGTCGTTTTATTTGCATCTCTACGATAACTGAATATCTCGTAGTGGAATATTATATTACTATATTGCGCTTGCGGATTAAGCATGTTATCCCCGCGATATTGAATTATGTGTACATATATCGGAAACATTTCAACAAGTGGAAGAGTGTATGTGGAATGGAACTCACAAGTTCAACAAATTCCACCTTATTTAAATCGTTAAAATAAATGCACTGTCAGATCTTTCTTGCTTGTTCAAGCCCCATCAATTTTTTAGGAGGAATGCGTGCATCATTTGTGTACACTCGTAAGCAAACACTTCCACTATTATTTTCTTTCTATTTATTGATGCGTTTTTCTACGTTAATAAAAGAGAAAACAAGCTTGTAGAAACATATTCATAAATATACCCGGCAAGAGAGTATGCATGCATTCAAAGTCCAATATTAAAGTCTACAAAACAAATACCATGATTAAATAACAAAAAAACTCCTCTAAAATAAATTTATTTTTGAAATATATAAATAGTGTATTTATTTTTCAATTCTAGTGAAATTAAACTTGTTGTTTACTTCTTATAAAAAAAAATTATCAAGTGTTAGGATTGTCTGTTTTATAAACTATTTTATGTGTGAAAATAATTAAAAGCTAAATAAAACTTATTTTTACAATTATACAGTAGTAATCAAATATTTTTCCAATAAATAAATAGATGTTTAAAAATTAAGAAATTAATTAACAAAAAATCAAGGACAACCTACAAATAGTAATTTAGTTATTTAGTATAGACATGGACCTAATCTTGAGGTAATTTTTTCCTTGTACCGATTATCTGAATCCCCATGGACCTTGCATAGATCTCATATTATAAATTGTATCGAAAAAAGATCCCATATTATTAAAAAATTATAAATTAACTATATTTAAAAAAAAGTAATTAACAAATTTAAATTTTATTAATCAATTTAAATTGGAAAAATAATTAATAAAAGAAAAAAGAAAAAATGTTTATACAATACTAGCATTCAATAAGGAAAATATTAAAAATCAATTTATACATGAGTTTAAATAAATAACTATATATAATTAAGAATATTTTGTTATTTCATTCCTAAATCAAATATCATTAATGTCTTCCAAAGTCTAACTCACTTGTTGTGAGATTAATTTCGCTCATCGTGTGTATTGTGTGTAGTGACCGTTGATTCAAAAAAAATTTACAAAAAAAAAAATTAAACAGGATTCTCTGATTAAATAAATTGTTAACCCATATTTAAACACAACCAAACCTTACATTATTTATATATATATATATATTTCAAAGATATATAATTCAAAGATAAAAAAAGTTCTTATCATATCAAATATACTATGAGAACCTTTTTTATTCCCATGTTTCTTCTTATAAGATAAAAAAATAACTCCAAATTTAGTTTAAATTGAAACAATTCTGGCAGAAATATACAAATAACGTGAAAATTTATATCCTCGCCATTAAGCATAGCACACCCCACTCGATTATTGGATCCCTAGGCAACGAAAGCGAATGGGTTTCATTACATTTGTTCTCCTCCTTATGAAAAAAATAACATAAACAAAAAACAACACTTTATGGCTGTCACGTTTGCTACACGCACCGAATAAGTGAATAGCCCTTTGATATAGTATCGAACAATTAATGTATGACTAAACATATATTAATTATTATTACTATAACATTAAAAATAACAACGTATATATTACTAAAGTAGTACACATTAAAAATAATAACGTACATATTACTAAAGTAATGCGCGATAATATATAAAAACTTGAATTAGACAATAAGTACTCTATACCCTTTGAGCATCATGATGAATATCTACGTACTCACGCTGTATGACAAATGAGTATGCACAGGGAGGCAAGGCCATAATGCTGCATGTGATGGCAATAAATAAACTTCTCTGTGAAACTCCCCATGCATGCAATCATGTTTCACCTTGTAGGGTTTTACTTAGATGATGTAAAATTGAAATAAAATGGTGATTTTAATTAGCTGTTTTAATAGTTTTTATTTAGGGAGATTTATAAAATTTGAAAGAACCTATAAATTCTTAAAAACACATTTAAAATTAAAAAAATAATAAAATAATAATAAAAGGTCATCAGATTGATAAAAAAATAAAATCAATATAATTTTTTAATCTTTTAATAGTTAAATTAATTATAATTTTATGTCTTTCTATACTAATCTTTAGTGTATTAACATCTTATCATGTTTGTGCTTTTGAATTTGAACATACACTGGTTTTCAGTTTTTTTTAATTACTATAATAATTTCAATTTGATGGTTGTTCAATCTCAATTACGTTAACTACCATTGCTATAATTTTTTATACGTAATTGCTATGTAGATTGAATGTTTGTGTTACGATCCCAACAAAAGCATTATAAGGGGTAACGGAAAACAAAGTTCACCCCAGCAAATACAAAGCTGAAAAAAAAAAAACAACACAAATCCTTGGAATCTGCATAATCACAAAATGCAGAACCCCACCCTCAACAGCTATGGTTATGGAAACAACAAAGCCCAACAGCACCACAAATTGCAATCCCGATACTCATCAGACAGCCAATCATGACAAGCATGAGCCCTTTCTATATAAACTATAAAGCCTTGCTACGTTAATTTCAATTGATACTAGTTGTGCAGTTGAAAAAACTATAAGAAAAGCTAAAACATCATTTGCTACTGTCACGTGAATTCATTTACTGAAAATTCTTCGAAACGACTTTCTTTGCAAAAATATTATATGAGGAATTCTATATTATCTTTAATAAAGAGAGAATAAGTTTGTGTGGTGGAAAATAGGAAAGTATCATAGCCAATAAAAAAAAATTAGGGAAAATCTTATGATTTTTGGTGAAATTGTTTGATGAGTATTTTTTATTAAAAAGTTAAATAAAGTCTATCATAAAAAATAATTCAGCGAAATTTATATATTTTTTAATACTTAAAAACTTTTAAGTTATAAAAAATATTAATTGAATATTATCATATTTTATTTATTTCTTAAAATGAATAAAGTAGGTGTAGCGGAGATGAGGATATTGCGGTGGATGTGTGGTAAGACTCGACAGTGTCTACTGGAGCTA